>NW_027168857.1:0-5000 GCF_036898095.1 Palaemon carinicauda | reverse complement strand
TGCCGACCGGCACAGGCATTTGAACCAGAGTGCTGCCGCCCTATAGCTGTTAAGTAGTATACTTTAAAGCTAGTTGTGGTGTGTGCCGGCCGGCAAAGGCAGCCCGGCACACATCCCCCTATACTGTACTAGTATTCTTCTGTATAGCATATACAGTAAGAAGAAAACTATAGTAAAGGTTTTGGTACAGCACTATATCTTCTAACACTATTGTTTTTTCTTGCACATCCCTTTGCTGTTGCCCTACAGATAGGAAGCTGAGTTCTTCCCTGTCTATTATCCAGGATTTTAAAATCATTGCTTAGGTGTGAGCTCCACCTGTTTCCTCTGGAAACCTTGCAATGGTTACTCTAGAAGAGATAAACCATTTGATTTTATTATCTGGAAGGCTGCAACAATGGGTTGTGAGGGAAACACAAGTGTGTGTCTTTCCTTTCTGAATTGTTATGCTACACTATGCATATCCAGTGATACATAGTTCACTTGATACTCATGGAAATTTCTTCTCTTTACAGAAGGACACTCCGAAGTGGGGAAGTGCTTTCTCCAATGTCAGCAGCAAGAACCTCTGCGGACATGAGTTTTGTAGGAGACACGCAGCATACGCTGTCTCCAAGGATGATCTCCGGTATTGGGACCCTCAGGTATGTACTGTGTGCACTAACCTGATTACTGAGACATTTAAATAGCTAGGAAGAAGCTTCGTACCTGGGTAAGGGGCTTCCAAAAGAACACTTCTGGCCCTTATCTTCCAAGTGAGAAGATGAGGGCGTATCCTTTCCCTAAGGCATCAGCTGATGCAGTGATTCCCCAACCTCAAGAGGAGATCCCCTAAGTTCAGATCCAGGTGGATGCTGAAGTCGTGGTCGCGATGCAAGACATCCAGCTAGATGACAGGATGTCTGATGTGGACGGGTGTCAGGAGGAAGACCTCCTGGCAGAAGCCCAGGATGAAGTTCAAGCCCCTCTATATCGGCCGGTCTCCCAGTAGAGCTGGGACAGGCCCTCTCTTCTATTGTTGGAATGATCCAACAAATGCAGAAGGAGAATCAGGAGTAGGCGGCTGCAATGGAACTGCGAATGCAGTGCCTTGCAGAATCACATGGGCCCCAGAAAAAGCTCAATGTGAAAGGCCTTCCCTTGTGCTCAGATGCTAACCCATGGAGGTATGCTGAGCACATGCCGATGACGACTGGAAAGATCGTCATCTCGGATAAGCTGGACTCAGTTCCCCTGGAGGTGGAATTCTGGCCCAGCAAGGCATCATATCCGGACTGTTATGTCCGGCTGAGGAAGGAACCAGCTTCAAAGGAGGAGACAGAGCCGAAGGAGGTCATAGTGATGGACCATGCTAAGGCTCAAGCTCTACTTTCATCCTCGATGAAAGAGAGGGGCTTCTGTAACTCAAAGGTAGCCGCATTGAATAGGAAGCTCCCTTCCTTTGTGTCCTCGCCTACTAGAGCCTTCCCCTATTTTACAGAAAGGGTTTCTGGCTGTACTAAAAGCAATCGAGGCCAGCAAGTCTTGCCCCTCCCTAGAGGAGTGTAAACCCTTGTCGCTGGCCCTGCCTATGGACCACAAAGACTGGAAGGACGTCCATCTTACGTTCTCAGTGGGAAAGTTGGAGGCTGATATTGCCGGACGTCAGTTCGGCAAGGACCTCCCTAAGCTGTCTGACTTTCTTTTGCGAAGTGAGTTCGATACAAAAGAAAGACTGACTGCCTCAATGTCTCTTCAGACTACTCTCGAGACGATGGCAAGTGACCCCAAGGTCCATGAAATGTTCATTGTAGTGGCCAAGCCTCATCTGGCCACAGTGACGAAGGACCTTTATGGCTTCGTCAAGGCAAGGAGAGCTTGTAGGAAGTTCGTGTTTACCTCGGCTACGGTGAGGTACGAGCCAAAGAAACTAATCTCCTCCAACATTTGGGGAAAAGACCTTTTCCCTACCGACTTGGTCAAAGAAGGTGTTGATAAGGCTGCCTTGGAGAATAGAAACCTTCTCCAGAAGTGGGGCCTGGCTATCAAAAGAAAGTCTTCCCCGGATGAGGGTCCTCAACCAAAGAGGAAGACTATGAGGACTAGGCTACCGTCTCGGCCAGCCAAGCCTCTTAGACAGCACAGCAACTGCAATTACCATTGCCCCCAGTGCCCCAGATCGTGGCACAAACCCCGACCACCTTTCAGTGGGTACCTCAGGCCGTGTCGACACAGTCCACGGCATTCACCCCAGCGTTCGAAGTGCAGTCTACTTCCTTTCGAGCAAAGCCTAGAGGAGCAGCCAGAGGCTCGTCTAGACGCCCCTCAAGGGGAAGGGGATTCAGAGGTGGTCGTGGTCAGGAAGGCAAGACCTCAGGACGGCAGTCCAAGTGATGTGATACCGGTAGGAGGGAGACTTCTGAAATTTCGGGATTGGTGGACCTTCAATCCCTGGGCCCACAGCCTACTCAAGAATGGACTGGGCGGGAGCTGGTACAGCACTCCACCCCCGTGCCTTCGGTTTTTCCAACACTCCACCCCCGTTATGGAGGAGTACGTTCAAGAACTGTTGGAGAAAAAAGGTGATCCGAAGGGTGAAGCCCATCAATTTCTAAGGGAGGCTGTTTTGTGTTCCCAAGAAAGACTCGGAAAAGCTCAGAGTCATTCTGGACTTGTCGCCACTCAACAAGTTCATAGTGAATTGCAAATTCAAAATGCTAACATTGCAACACTTAAGGACCTTACTACCCGAGAGGGCATATTCCGTCTCTATAGACTTGTTAGACGCCTATTGGCACATTCCAATTAGCCATCGACTCTCCCCCTACCTAGGTTCAGGCTACAACGAAGACTATACGCCTTCGGAGCCATGCCATTCGGGCTAAACATAGCCCCAAGGATTTTTACGAAGCTTGCGAGCGTAGCTCTCAAACAATTACGCCTAAGGGAATTCAGGTAGTAGCCTACCTGGACGACTGGTTGGTGTGGGCAGCATCCGAGACAGAATGCTTGCAAGCTTCCAGTCAAGTGATCCAGTTCCTAGAGTACCTAGGCTTCAAGATCAACAGAAAAAGTCTCGACTTTCTCCATCTCAAAAGTTCCAGTGGCTGGGAATCCACTGGGACCTTTTGTCACACCGTTTCTCCACCCCGGCGAAGAAAAGGAAGGAGATAGCGGGTTCTGTCAAGAGACTTCAAGATTCCGAAAGGATATCAAGACATGAGCAGGAGAGAGTACTGCGCTCTTTCCAGTTTGCTTCGGTGACAGACCCAGTGCTAAGAGCACAGCTAAAGGATGCAATCGGAGTTTGGAGAAGTTATGCATCAAACGCGTGAAGAGATCTGAGAAGACCAGCCGCTTCGGCTAAGTACTCTTCTCAGGCATTGGTTCCAAGCCAGACATCTAAAGAAGTCGGTTCTTCTTCAGCCACCTCCCCCGTCGGTGACGATTCACTCAGACGCCTCGAAGGAGGGATGGGGAGGTCACTCTCATCGGAAAAAAGTCCAGGGGACTTGGTCCAGGCTATTCAAGACCTTTCACATAAAACTTTCTAGAAGCTAGGGCAGTGCTCCTTACCTTAAAGAAAGTCTCCCCGCATCACTCGATCCACATAAGGTGGTGATAGACAGCGAGGTAGTTGTGAGATACTTGAATCGACAAGGATCGAGGTCACCACCTCTCAACCAGGTGATGTTGGCCGTCTTCCGATTGGCGGAAAAGAAGAAGTGGTACCTGTCGACAGTTCACCTTCAAGGAGTCCGCAATGTGACAGCGGACGCTCTATCCAGGTTCACACCGATAGAGTCGGAATGGTCCTTAGACGCAGGATCATTCTCCTTCATTCTGAATCAGTCCCAGAACTGCAGATAGACCTCTTTGCGACGAAAGACAACAAGAAGTGGCCCCTGTACGTGCCCCGTACGAGGACCCCTTAGCAGAAGCAGTGGACGCAATGTCCCTCGACTGGAACAGATGGTCCAAGATTTATCTGTTCCCTCCTCACAACCTTCTGTTGAGGGCCCTCAACAAACTGAAATCCTTCAAAGGGTAGCGGCAATAGTGGCCCACAAGTGGCCGAACAGCGTGTGGTTCCTCCTTGCATTGGAACTGTAGCTGAAGTTTGTACCACTACCAGATCCAGTTATGACCCAGCGAGTCCAGAAGTCAACTGTCTGCGCTTCATTACAGAAAACCCGGACCCTGCAGCTCATGATTTTCTCTCCCTAGCGGTGAGAAAGCGTTTCGGGTTTTGAAAGCCAGTATAGACTTCCTTGAGGAATATAAGTGCAAATCTACTAGAAGGCAATATGAGTCATCTTGGAGAAAATGGGTGGCCTTTAGTCAAGGCGAAGATTCCGCAGGAGATCTTGACAGACTTCTGCTTATCTTCCTTCTCCATCTCATGGTCAAGGGTTGGCAGCGAACACGATTTCAGCGTGTAAGTCTGCTTTGACAAGACCCATTCTATATGCCTTCCAGGTCGACCTAGGTAACGAGATCTTTAATAAAGTCCCGAAAGCCTGTGCTAGGCTCAGACCTTCAGCACCTCCAAAGGCCATTTCATGGTCTTTAGACAAGTTCTTCATTTCGCTTCTCTGTTGAGCAATGAAGAGTGTGCGTTAAAGGATTTGACACAAAAAGTTATTTTCCTATTTTGCACTCGCGTCCGGGGCCAGGGTTAGTGAGACTGTAGCCTCTCGAGAGAGGCAGGTCGTGTTCAGTTCCTGGATGGGGGAGAACTGAACCTGTTTCCGGATCCTACGTTTCTCGCCAAGAATAAGTTACCCACCAACAGGTGGGGTCCCTGGAGGATCTGCCCTCTGAAAGAAGATGCATCTCTATGTCCAGTAGAATGCCTAAAGGTCTATCTTCATAGAACTTCAGACTTCAAGGGTGGTCAACTATTCAGGGGAGAAACATCAGGCTCAAATTTATCTCTGAATCAACTCAGAGCGAAAATCACATATTTTATTCGCAGAGCGGATCCTGACAATACACCCGCAGGTCACGATCCGAGGAAA
>NW_027168852.1:32500-35000 GCF_036898095.1 Palaemon carinicauda | reverse complement strand
CTAAAAAGCCACAACTTAATCAAGAAATTTCTAGCTTTCCTTTGAAGATTGCCTAATTATGCCTTTTCCCATTCTAACTTAGAATTTATTTGTTTGTTTACAATATTTATGTACAGTTTGCTCTTTATTGTTTTACTTTCTTTTACCCAGGAACATGATTATGAACACAGAGATGTTTGAAACGTTGTTATTTGTTGGTGACGGAAATAAATTTAAGAATGTTTGGCGTTGTCGTAATTCTCCAGTTCCTTATTAAACTGAGGTTCCCTTCCACCCGCTCAGTATCGGATATTATCATTCGCCGCTATAACAGGAACGCCTGGATCCAAGTACGACAATGGGAGAGCCAGCTGAAGAAGTGGGAGAAGGCAAAACTTGACGTTACGTTTCTGGAAAGATGTCAGCTCTATAACGTCATCCCGAAATTTGCGAGATTTAAGCTACATAGAAGAGAATTACAACGGAAGGACTTCTACAGAAAATGGCAAAAAACTTTGATATTAAAGGAGCTCGACCAGAAGAGGAAAATAGTTGAAAGACACAAATTAAATTTAATGAGATGTTATGAAACTGTAAAAAATGTGTTATCTTTTATTGATTTCAATCATATATTACATTATATTCATAAAAATGTAGATAAATTTAAGTACCAAATATCTGTTAATCATGCACGAAAATTGTATAATTTAGGGGCATTTTACAAACCACCTTGTTTAGACTCTCATTGTGTAATTACAAACCTGTCAAACAGATCCTTTTCCAATAAGGAGAAATGGTTGTTATCCTTTGGACTGGAACATTGTCTATCTCCAAGGGTATCAAAATTCAAATTTTCTTTCTCTTTAGAATCCATGTATTGTAAACTTATGAATTATCCAATTGTTGACAAATTTCATCCTGGTGACCTTATAACAGACTTAAAAACATTAATGTCTAACACCCTTAAATTTTTCAAACAATCTGAGAAGGTAAGCTTTGATATAATAACAGAGTCGGATCTCAAAATTCTGAAAAAACTTGAAAAAGGATAAAAACATAATAATATGTAAACCGGACAAAGGAAGAGGCGTGGTCATTATGAACAAACAAGACTACCTTACGAAAATGGACTCCATTCTCAATGACCCTTTCACAATTGAAAAATTAACATATCAAGACCCTCTTAAAAATACCCTTTTGTTAGAAGACAGATTAAATAGATTTTTAAAGAAATTATTAAACCAGAGAAACATTAATGAAATAGAGTACAAAACATTATATAGCAGCGGATCTAATCCAGGAATTATGTATGGCCTTCCAAAAATACATAAGGCAAATATACCACTAAGGCCAGTATTGTCATCTTTCAAAACTCACAATTATGAATTAGCAAAATTCATAATTCCCGGAATAAACAAATATGCTAAAAATGAATACTCCCTGGAAAACACCTATGAATTTTTTAATGACATTAAAGATACCCCAATAAGTGAAGAAAACTATATTGTAAGTTTAGATATAACGTCCCTATATACGAATGTACCGGTTCAGGAAACTATTAATATAATTACAAATCTCATTTATGATAATAACGACAACTTCAGAGGTTTGAATGAAAATGATTTCAGAAAGCTTTTAGATTTAACCGTTAATAACACCTACTTTATATTTAATGGAAATTACTACAAACAAAAAGAGGGTTTAGCAATGGGTTCACCTTTATCTGCCACTCTAGCAAATATTTTTCTTTGTTATCATGAAGAAAAATGGTTAAATAATTGTCCATCAGATTTTAAGCCATTTTACTACAGACGATACGTAGATGATACATTTGTAATATTGAAAAAGAAGGAAGATGCGGAAAACTTTTTGAATTACATGAATTCACAACATCCAAAAATCAAATTTACGATAGAAAAAGAACAGGATAATCAAATCCCCTTTTTAGATATTTTAATAAAAAAATCAAATAACGGTATAGACACCAACATTTACAGAAAACCTTCTCACACAGGACTCGGAGTTAATTTTTTGAGTAGATGCTATGCCAATTTCAAGTTAAACACATTTAGCACAATGTTTTACCGAGCGTTTAGATTAACGTCATCTTTTGAAAATTTTCATAGGGAAATATGTTTCCTGGAGAAATTCTTTTCCAACAATGGTTTCCCATCTAAAATATTCTATTACAAACTCAGAACTTTCCTTAACAGTATATTTTGTCCTAAACCAAAGAAATTTGGTCCAAAAAAAGTTGAACTCTTCATAAAATTACCTTATTTTAATGATGAAACAAACAAATATATTAAAATCAGAATACATGAAATCCTGAGTAAATACCTACCACCAATTAAACCGAATTTAATATTCTATAATTACTCCAAAATAAAAAGTTTTGTTAACCATAAAGAAAAGCTGCAAAAGACCTTTGAATCAATGGTGGTTTACCTGTTTAACTGTCCAAATTGCCAATTAGCTTACATTGGCTCCACGAAAAAATGCGTTTTTTCTCGCTACCAAG
>NW_027168851.1:40000-54371 GCF_036898095.1 Palaemon carinicauda | reverse complement strand
GGACTTTAGTCTGACCCCTGATAGACCTTAATACGTATATCAAACTCTTTAGATAAAATTGCTAAATTTCATTCCTACATTAGCAAAGGACTTAAGTCTGACCCATGATAGACCTTAACACTTATATCAAACTCTTTAGATAAAATTGCCAAACTTCATTGCCATATTAGCAAAGGACTCTGGTCTGACCCATGATAGACCTTAACACGTATCTCAACTCTTTAGATAAAATTGCCAAACTTCATTGCCATATTAGCCAAGGACTCTAGCCTGACCCATGATAGACCTTAACACGTATATCCAACTCTTTAGATAAAATTGCTAAATTTCATTGCCACATTAGCCAAGGACTCTAGTCTGACCCATGATAGACCTTACACGTATATCCAACTCTTTAGATAAAATTGCTAAATTTCATTGCCACATTAGCCAAGGACTCTAGTCTGACCCATGATAGACCTTGACACGTATATCCAACTCTTTAGATAAAATTGCTAAATTTCATTGCCATATTAGCAAAGGACTCTAGTCTGACCCATGATAGACCTTGACACGTATATCCAACTCTTTAGATAAAATTGCTAAATTTCATTGCCATATTAGCAAAGGACTCTAGTCTGACCCATGATAGACCTTTAACACGTATATTAAACTCTTTAGATAAAATTGCTAAATTTCATTGCCATATTAGCAAAGGACTCTAGTCTGACCCATGATAGACCTTATCACTTATATCAAACTCTTTAGATAAAATTGCTAAATTTCATTGCCATATTAGCAAAGGACTCTAGTCTGACCCATGATAGACCTTATCACTTATATCAAACTCTTTAGATAAAATTGCTAAATTTCATTGCCATATTAGCAAAGGACTCTAGTCTGACCCATGATAGACCTTATCACTTATATCAAACTCTTTAGATAAAATTGCTAAATTTCATTGCCATATTAGCAAAGGACTCTAGTCTGACCCATGATAGACCTTATCACTTATATCAAACTCTTTAGATAAAATTGCCAAACTTCATTGCCATATTAGCAAAGGTCTCTAGTCTGACCCATGATAGACCTTGACACGTATATCCAACTCTTTAGATAAAATTGCTAAATTTCATTGCCCTATTAGCAAAGGATCTTTAGTCTGACCCATGATAGACCTTGACACGTATATCCAACTCTTTAGATAAAATTGCCAAATTTCATTGCCACATTAGCCAAGGACTCTAGTCTGACCCATGATAGACCTTGACACGTATATCCAACTCTTTAGATAAAATTGCTAAATTTCATTGCCACATTAGCCAAGGACTCTAGTCTGACCCATGACAGACCTTAACACGTATATCAAACTCTTTAGATAAAATTGCCAAATTTCATTGCCACATTAGCCAAGGACTCTAGTCTGACCCATGATTGACCTTAACACGTATATCAAACTCTTTAGATAAAATTGCTAAATTTCATTGCCACATTAGCAAAGGACTCTACTCTGACCCATGATTGACCTTAACACGTGTCTCCAACTCTTTAGATAAAATTGCCAAATTTCATTGCCACATTAGCCAAGGACTCTAGTCTGACCCATGATTGACCTTAACACGTATATCCAACTCTTTAGATAAAATTGCTAAATTTCATTGCCACATTAGCCAAGGACTCTAGTCTGACCCATGATTGACCTTAACACGTATATCCAACTCTTTAGATAAAATTGCTAAATTTCATTGCCACATTAGCCAAGGACTCTAGTCTGACCCCTGATAGACCTTAACACGTATATCCAACTCTTTAGATAAAATTGCTAAATTTCATTGCCACATTAGCCAAGGACTCTAGTCAGACCCCTGATAGACCTTGACACTATATCCAACTCTTTAGATAAAATTGCTAAATTTCATTGCCACATTAGCCAAGGACTCTAGTCAGACCCCTGATAGACCTTAACACTTATATCCAAACTCTTTAGATAAAATTGCTAAATTTCATTGCCATATTAGCCAAGGACTCTAGTCTGACCCCTGATAGACCTTGACACGTATATCAACTCTTTAGATAAAATTGCTAAATTTCATTGCCACATTAGCCAAGGACTCTAGTCTGACCCCTGATAGACCTTGACACGTATATCAAGTCTTTAGATAAAATTGCTAAATTTCATTGCCACATTAGCAAAGGACTTTAGTCTGACCCGTGATAGACCTTGACACGTATATCAAACTCTTTAGATAAAATTGCTAAATTTCATTGCCACATTAGCAAAGGACTTTAGTCTGACCCGTGATAGACCTTGACACGTATATCAAACTCTTTAGATAAAATTGCTAAATTTCATTGCCACATTAGCAAAGGACTCTAGTCTGACCCGTGATAGACCTTGACACGTATATCCAACTCTTTAGATAAAATTGCTAAATTTCATTGCCACATTAGCAAAGGACTCTAGTCTGACCCCTGATAGACCTTAACACGTATATCCAACTCTTTAGATAAAATTGCTAAATTTCATTGCCACGTTAGCAAAGGACTCTAGTCTGACCCATGATAGACCTTAACACGTATATCCAACTCTTTAGATAAAATTGCTAAATTTCATTGCCACGTTAGCCAAGGACTCTAGTCTGACCCCTGATAGACCTTAACACGTATATCCAACTCTTTAGATAAAATTGCTAAATTTCATTGCCATATTAGCAAAGGACTCTAGTCTGACCCCTGACAGACCTTAACACGTATATCAAACTCTTTAGATAAAATTGCTAAATTTCATTGCCACATTAGCCAAGGACTCTAGTCTGACCCATGATTGACCTTAACACGTGTCTCAAACTCTTTAGATAAAATTGCCAAATTTCATTGCCACATTAGCCAAGGACTCTAGTCTGACCCATGATTGACCTTAACACGTGTCTCAAACTCTTTAGATAAAATTGCCAAATTTCATTGCCACATTAGCCAAGGACTCTAGTCTGACCCATGATTGACCTTAACACGTGTCTCCAAACTCTTTAGATAAAATTGCTAAATTTCATTGCCACATTAGCCAAGGACTCTAGTCTGACCCATGATTGACCTTAACACGTATATCCAACTCTTTAGATAAAATTGCTAAATTTCATTGCCACATTAGCCAAGGACTCTAGTCTGACCCATGATTGACCTTAACACGTATATCCAACTCTTTAGATAAAATTGCTAAATTTCATTGCCACATTAGCCAAGGACTCTAGTCTGACCACTGATAGACCTTAACACGTATATCCAACTCTTTAGATAAAATTGCTAAATTTCATTGCCACGTTAGCCAAGGACTCTAGTCTGACCCCTGATAGACCTTGACACGTATATCCAACTCTTTAGATAAAATTGCTAAATTTCATTGCCACGTTAGCCAAGGACTCTAGTCTGACCCCTGATAGACCTTGACACGTATATCCAACTCTTTAGATAAAATTGCTAAATTTCATTGCCACGTTAGCCAAGGACTCTAGTCTGACCCCTGATAGACCTTGACACGTATATCCAACTCTTTAGATAAAATTGCTAAATTTCATTGCCACATTAGCAAAGGACTCTAGTCTGACCCATGATTGACCTTATCACTTATATCCAACTCTTTAGATAAAATTGCCAAACTTCATTGCCATATTAGCAAAGGACTCTAGTCTGACCCATGATTGACCTTATCACTTATATCAAACTCTTTAGATAAAATTGCCAAACTTCATTGCCATATTAGCAAAGGACTCTAGTCTGACCCATGATTGACCTTATCACTTATATCAAACTCTTTAGATAAAATTGCCAAACTTCATTGCCATAATAGCAAAAGACACTCATCTAAAATTGCTTCCATCTCCACACTTATATAGCTATACTGCCACTTTCTGTTCAAATTCTGCAAGTCTGTGATGTAATATACTCCGGTTGCAAGAAATTTTTCCAATAATTTTTCACCCTGAAATGTTACATCTTCAATTTCATCTCCGCACTTTTCTCAATTGCTGATTTCTCTGTTGGGCCTCTTAACTCTTTGTAGGGATCTTGGTTGACACCTGTCTTTTAGTTTCCACCACCTTCTCTTTTACTATATCAGAACTTGAATGCTCTCTCTCTCTCTCTCTCTCTCTCTCTCTCTCTCTCTCTCTCTCTCTCTCTCTCTCTCTCTCTCTCTCTCTCTCGCCTTTTTGTTTCCCACTTCCTCCTCTTGTATTATATCTGATTTAAAATGCCATCTTTTGATCTAATGCTACTGCTCTCTCTCTCTCTCTCTCTCTCTCTCTCTCTCTCTCTCTCTCTCTCTCTCTCTCTGAGGCACATGGCCATTTAGTAAAACAATCTTGATACACCTCTTTTACGTTTCAAGTGTTTATTTTCCCTGATTTTACTCGACATATTTTTCTTCGTCCTTTAAAAGGTCAAGATGTTTTCATATATCATAACAGGGTCATCAATTTCCTTCTACATATCCTTCCAATAGATTTCTATTATAAAACAATTCAATATTTTGTTTAGAGACAGTGTAAGTACTGAGCTGGTCCACCACCCACACATTTAGAGCAGGGTCCCATTAGGATCATATTCAGTTCCACGTATGTTTTTTCTTCTATTAACTCCGTTATATGATAGCTTAACTCCATTTACATATTAGCAAAGAATTCTAGTCTGATGCATGATAGACCTTAACACGTATCTCAAACTCTTTAGATAAAATTGCCAAACTTCATTGCCATATTAGCCAAGGACTCTAGTCTGACCCCTGATAGACCTTAACACGTATATCCAACTCTTTAGATAAAATTGCTAAATTTCATTGCCATATTAGCCAAGGACTCTAGTCTGACCCATGATTGACCTTAACACTTATATCCAACTCTTTAGATAAAATTGCTAAATTTCATTGTCACATTAGCAAAGGACTTCAGTCTGATCCATGATAGACCTTAACACGTATATCAAACTCTTTAGATAAAATTGCTAAATTTCATTGTCACATTAGCAAAGGACTTTAGTCTGACCCATGATTGACCTTAACACTTATATCAAACTCTTTAGATAAAATTGCCAAACTTCATTGCCACATTAGCAAAGGACTTTAGTCTGACCCATGATTGACCTTAACACTTATATCCAACTCTTTAGATAAAATTGCTAAAATTCATTGCCACATTAGCAAAGGACTTTAGTCTGACCCATGATAGACCTTAACACGTATCTCAAACTCTTTAGATTGAATTGCCAAACTTCATTGCCATATTAGCCAAGGACTCTAGTCTGACCCATGATAGACCTTGACACTTATATCAAACTCTTTAGATAAAATTGCCAAACTTCATTGCCACATTAGCAAAGGACTTTAGTCTGACCCATGATAGACCTTAACACTTATATCAAACTCTTTAGATAAAATTGCTAAACTTCATTGCCACATTAGCAAAGGACTCTAGTCTGACCCATGATTGACCTTATCACTTATATCAAACTCTTTAGATAAAATTGCCAAACTTCATTGCCATATTAGCAAAGGACGCTAGTCTGACCCATGATTGACCTTATCACTTATATCAAACTCTTTAGATAAAATTGCCAAACTTCATTGCCATATTAGCAAAGGACTCTAGTCTGACCCATGATTGACCTTATCACTTATATCAAACTCTTTAGATAAAATTGCCAAACTTCATTGCCATATTAGCAAAGGACTCTAGTCTGACCCATGATTGACCTTATCACTTATATCAAACTCTTTAGATAAAATTGCCAAACTTCATTGCCATATTAGCTAAAGACTCTAGTCTGACCCATGATAGAGCTTAACACTTATATCCAACTCTTTAGATAAAATTGCCAAACTTCATTGCCATAATAGCAAAAGACACTCATCTAAAATTGCTTCCATCTCCACACTTATATAGCTATACTGCCACTTTCTGTTCAAATTCTGCAAGCCTGTGATGTAATATACTCCGGTTGCAAGAAATTTTTCCAATAATTTTTCACCCTGAAATGTTACATCTTCAATTTCATCTCCGCACTTTTCTCAATTGCTGATTTCTCTGTTGGGCCTCTTAACTCTTTGTAGGGATCTTGGTTGACACCTGTCTTTTAGTTTCCGCCACCTTCTCTTTTACTATATCAGAACTTGAATGCTCTCTCTCTCTCTCTCTCTCTCTCTCTCTCTCTCTCTCTCTCTCTCTCTCTCTCTCTCTCTCTCTCTCGCCTTTTTGTTTCCCACTTCCTCCTCTTGTATTATATCTGATTTAAAATGCCATCTTTTGATCTAATGCTACTGCTCTCTCTCTCTCTCTCTCTCTCTCTCTCTCTCTCTCTCTCTCTCTCTCTCTCTCTCTCTGAGGCACATGGCCATCTAGTAAAACAATCTTGATACACCTCTTTTACGTTTCAAGTGTTTATTTTCCCTGATTTTACTCGACATATTTTTCTTCGTCCTTTAAAAGGTCAAGATGTTTTCATATATCATAACAGGGTCATCAATTTCCTTCTACATATCCTTCCAATAGATTTCTATTATAAAACAATTCAATATTTTGTTTAGAGACAGTGTAAGTACTGAGCTGGTCCACCACCCACACATTTAGAGCAGGGTCCCATTAGGATCATATTCAGTTCCACGTATGTTTTTTCTTCTATTAACTCTGTTATATGATAGCTTAACTCCATTTACATATTAGCAAAGAATTCTAGTCTGATGCATGATAGACCTTAACACGTATCTCAAACTCTTTAGATAAAATTGCCAAACTTCATTGCCATATTAGCCAAGGACTCTAGTCTGACCCCTGATAGACCTTAACACGTATATCCAACTCTTTAGATAAAATTGCTAAATTTCATTGCCATATTAGCCAAGGACTCTAGTCTGACCCATGATTGACCTTAACACTTATATCCAACTCTTTAGATAAAATTGCTAAATTTCATTGCCATATTAGCCAAGGACTCTAGTCTGACCCCTGATAGACCTTAACACGTATATCCAACTCTTTAGATAAAATTGCTAAATTTCATTGCCATATTAGCCAAGGACTCTAGTCTGACCCATGATTGACCTTAACACTTATATCCAACTCTTTAGATAAAATTGCTAAATTTCATTGTCACATTAGCAAAGGACTTTAGTCTGACCCATGATTGACCTTAACACTTATATCCAACTCTTTAGATAAAATTGCTAAATTTCATTGTCACATTAGCAAAGGACTTCAGTCTGATCCATGATAGACCTTAACACGTATATCAAACTCTTTAGATAAAATTGCTAAATTTCATTGTCACATTAGCAAAGGACTTTAGTCTGACCCATGATTGACCTTAACACTTATATCAAACTCTTTAGATAAAATTGCCAAACTTCATTGCCACATTAGCAAAGGACTTTAGTCTGACCCATGATTGACCTTAACACTTATATCAAACTCTTTAGATAAAATTGCCAAACTTCATTGCCACATTAGCAAAGGACTTTAGTCTGACCCATGATAGACCTTAACACTTATATCAAACTCTTTAGATAAAATTGCCAAACTTCATTGCCACATTAGCAAAGGACTTTAGTCTGACCCATGATAGACCTTAACACTTATATCAAACTCTTTAGATAAAATTGCCAAACTTCATTGCCACATTAGCAAAGGACTTTAGTCTGACCCATGATAGACCTTAACACTTATATCAAACTCTTTAGATAAAATTGCCAAACTTCATTGGCACATTAGCAAAGGACTTTAGTCTGACCCATGATTGACCTAAACACTTATATCAAACTCTTTAGATAAAATTGCCAAACTTCATTGCCACATTAGCAAAGGACTTTAGTCTGACCCCTGATAGACCTTGACACGTATATCAAGTTCTTTAGATAAAATTGCCAAACTTCATTGCCATATTAGCCAAGGACTCTAGTCTGACCCATGATTGACCTTAACACTTATATCCAACTCTTTAGATAAAATTGCTAAATTTCATTGTCACATTAGCAAAGGACTTCAGTCTGATCCATGATAGACCTTAACACGTATATCAAACTCTTTAGATAAAATTGCTAAATTTCATTGTCACATTAGCAAAGGACTTTAGTCTGACCCATGATTGACCTTAACACTTATATCAAACTCTTTAGATAAAATTGCCAAACTTCATTGCCACATTAGCAAAGGACTTTAGTCTGACCTATGATAGACCTTAACACGTATATCCAACTCTTTAGATAAAATTGCCAAACTTCATTGCCACATTAGCAAAGGACTTTAGTCTGATTCGTGATAGACACTTATATCCAACTCTTTAGATAAAAATACCACTCCACTCTTAGTTAGCAATGTTTTTTTTTGAAGGTATACTGTCACGTTGCGTTAAAAATTCACAAGTATGTGATATACATTCCTGTTGCAAGATATTTTTTCCATAATTTTTCACCCCAAGTTGTTGCTTTTTAAGCTAAGTATGTGGCTCATATATTTATGTGGTTAATTTTCACTTTGCTCCTATACTAATTTCTAGTTACGTTATATTTTTATCTTTGGGGACCTTGAGTGACATTGACACTTAACATTAGAACCTTCCACTTCCTATTTTCTGCAGGAACTCAATGGCTTTCCCTTACCATTAGAACCTTCCACTTGTTCCCATTTTCTGCAAGAACTCAATGACTTTCACTTACCATTAGAACCTCCCAGTTATTCTCATCCTCTGCAAGAACTCAATGACTTTCACTTACCATTAGAACCTTCCACTTGTTCCCATTTTCTGCAAGAACTCAATGGCTTTCACTTACCATTAGAACCTTCCACTTGTTCCCATTTTCTGCAAGAAGTCGATGGATTTGTCTCTCTCTCTCTCTCTTGTGTCAGTGTTTTGCAAAGTTTTTGTCACTCAACCAAGACTTAATGAATCAGTTTTCCCATTTTATGCATCATTTTTTTATGCCACATTATCAAATTAGCACTTTGAAACAGCTGTTACAACTTTATAATCCTTTTTTTCAATCGTGTGACTCAATGATTGTCTGTACCTCATCCAAGATTTGTAATTATTTAGTGTTCATATTCTATACATTTCTCTATCCAATATTATCAAAACAGCTGTCATAACCTTGTAATCCTTTTCTCAAGGTAGGCTGTACCTATCATAGATTTATATATCCAAGGTCAACACCAGTCTTCCTACCAATATTCCTTGTTACTGTGGGATTTATGTCATTTATTCCGACCTTTTTTGAGGCGAATATATGATGAGTAGATATACATGATACCCTCTTTGCAATATTTTTAATGTGATAATCCTTCAATTGTTTTGTCCCCAAAGACAAGAGAAATGTTAGCCCTCTTTAGCCCTCTTTTCAAGAAGTGATATCATACGTACCTCTGCTACCCTTGCTCCTCTTAATAGATTTCTTATTATGATTAGTGAAACTATCTACATGTATTCTTCATTACATTTTGGACCCAAATTTATAAAGAGCAGAACCTCCAGAGCTATATAGCCAGTTCTAGAACCACTAATGTTGTTTTATACATCATTTATTCTTTCATAATTAATCCACTTACATGATTTTCCTATAGTTGTGATGGCAATTAAAGTTTGTAAGCGTAAACAAGTTTCAAGGAATTGCTTTAGTTGCGTTATGAGTTAGAGATATGGCTTTTAAGGAAGATTTTAAATACAAAATTTAGTTATGTCTTTATAGTTATGGTGGATAAAATCTGCTTAGTTGTACGCGTGACTTGTCGTTCACACCAATCCGTAAGTTTGTAGGCTTGAACTACTTGAAAATCCCTTGTATATTAATTGAGAAGTACAATAACGGTTTGATTCTGGATAGATAGGAAGTACATCTCGAATTTTTTATATAAAGTGAGGTCCAGTCTGACCTTAATGCTTGATTAGTGTCTCTTTATGTTTTTCATTAGCTTTCTTTTCTCATTTGATATTTAAGCTTCATGTTTTGTTTCGTGATGTTGGCCTGTCATTTCTAATTTGTTTTAAATTTCCCTGGTGCAGTACTCAATGTTAAGGGAATCCTCCGTATCTTGCCACAATTCCATTTTGACATATTTAACCTTGTCCTAAGCTAGTAATTATGATGTAATAGTACTCCAATTTTTGGTTACCAGTTAGAGATGGTCAAAAGCTATACAATTTTCACGTTAATTTGGTTCCTGTTCACTTTTAATTATCTTCTTTGCAGCCTAGGGTGTATGGGCAAACTCTTACAAGGAATGCGATGGCCACAGTGAATGCTTAGGTATGGTGCTGTGACGGAGGACCTCAGCTGATTATTTTCCTGTACCATTTGTTTACTGGGCCATTGAAAACGGGTACAATATTCCGGCCGGTCGCAGAAGAGGATTTTTAATGAAGGCATGGAAGGGGGACCTGGTCGCTCGAAGTTCTCTGGTACCAGAAGGTCTGCAAACCTATCTTTAAAAAATAGTATTATATATTCTATATGGCAACTCTTGGAGTCTTAAACCTTCAATTTTGGAAGATCATGGTACCCAGACCTAAATACTCTGTATACTCTGGTTGGGTATATACTATTAAATGGACCATTCTTAACCACCTTACTTGTACACCATATTTGTTGTCATTTTACCCAAAAGATTTATTTTTTAACCACAATTGTTATATTTCTGGTTGGGTATATACTATTAAATGGACCATTCTTAACCACCTTACTTGTACACCATATTTGTTGTCATTTTACCCAAAAGATTTATTTTTTAACCACAATTGTTATATTTATGGAATGGAATAAAATTATGTACTGAATTTTATTACTTTTATTATAAGCATTCATATTACATTTATTGTAAGATTTTATAGCATCAGCACAACATGCCACCCAAAAAAAAAAAAAAATAAAAAAAAAAAATAAATTCAAAATTATTTTTTATATATATACAAAGATGTGTGTCCAGACAAAACGTTAAATCAGCCCTGGATTACCAGCTACTTTTGGTTTATGTCTTCGGCGTCGGCGTTCCTCTTCTTCTCTGCAGTCGTTGGATATTAAGTTGACCTGTAAAATAAGAAAATATGAATTAGTTAACAAATTTAAAACTATTTGAATTACAAACTATTTGAATTACAAGAACAAGGAACTAATTTCAAACTATCGGAGGTAAAATTAGTAGTAAAACGAACAATGAAATTAGTTCATTATTCCCTTTACTGCAAATACTACTCCAACTTCGAATACTTTTAAAGTTTTTCAAATTCAAATACTTTTAAAGTTTTTCAAAGTATTTGAAGTAAAAGGAACAATGAGCAAATTTAAAATTTTTTTAAAAAGGAACAATGAACAAATTAAAAAGTATTTGAAGTAAAAGGAACAAATTTCTACATATAAGGCTACAGTATTTGCATAAAACTAAAATGCACAATTATGCCTGTATTAAATTCTAGAATGCACAATTATGCCTGTATTTAATTCTAGAATGCACAATTATGCCTGTATTAAATTCTAAAATTTAATGCGTTAATACACAAAAAAAATCTGAGTTTTATAACACATTTGCTCATGTAGATACAAATAATCATAATTGCATATACATTGGGAAGAAAGATTAAATATGTTCTATTAAACTTCTTGGCTGATAATTTTTTTATACATTTAAACACCTGCAGACCATTTAGAAACATCTATTTTCTAAAAATCTATACTAATCTTATCGTATTGTTATGTACAATTGGAAATATACTACGCCATATATTTAGACATTGTGTATTGTAAAACGAACATGGAAAACTAATGTATTTCACTCACAAAGCCAAAAGCATCTGGGAAAACTAAAGAAAAAAAGGCTTGGAAAACTAGAAGGAAAAAGGATAGGAAAACTAGAAGAAAAACAAGCCTTTGAAAACTACAGAAGGAAAAAAATCCTTGGAAAACTAGAGAAGGAAAACTAGAGAAGGAAAAAAAACCTTGGAAAACTAAAGGAAAAAAAAATGGAAAACTAGAGAAGGAAAAAACCCTTGGAAAAATATTAGGAAAGAAAAGGATTGGAAAACTAGAAAAGCAAAAAAAATACCTTGGAAAACTAGAAGGAAAAAAACCCTTAGAAAACTAGAGAAGGAAAAGTAAGCATTGGCAAACCAGAGAAGGGAAAAAAAGCCTTAGAAAAAACAAAGGAAAAAAACACGTGGAAAACTAGAGAAGGTCAAAGCCTTGGAAAACTAAAGGAAAAAAAGCCTTGGAAAACTAAAGGAAAAAAGGCTTGGAAAACCAACGGAAAAAAGGCTTGGAATTCTAGAGAAGGAAAAAAGGCTTGGAAAACTAGAGAAGGAAAAAAGGCTTGGAAAACTAGAGAAGGAAAAAATCCTTGGAAAACTAGAAGGAAAAAAAGGCTTGGAAAACTAGAGAAGGAAAAAAAAGGCTTGGAAAACTAGAGAAGGAAAAAAAGGCTTGGAAAACTAGAAGGAAAAAAAGGCTTGGAAAACTAGAGAAGGAAAAAAAGGCTTGGAAAACTAGAGAAGGAAAAAAAAGCTTGGAAAACTAGAGAAGGAAAAAAAGGCTTGGAAAACTAGGAGGAAAAAAGGCTTGGAAAACTAGGAGGAAAAAAGGCTTGGAAAACTAGGAGGAAAAAAGGCTTGGAAAACTAGGAGGAAAAAAAGACTTGGAAAACTAGGAGGAAAAAAAGACTTGGAAAACTAGGAGGAAAAAGGCTGGGAAAACTAGAGAAGGAAAAAAGGCTGGGAAAACTAGAGAAGGAAAAAAGGCTGGGAAAACTAGAGAAGGAAAAAAGGCTGGGAAAATTAGAGAAGGAAAAAAGGCTGGGAAAACTAGAAGGAAAAAAGGCTGGGAAAACTAGAAGGAAAAAAGGCTGGGAAAACTAGAAGGAAAAAAAGCTGGGAAAACTAGAGAAGGAAAAAAAGCTGGGAAAACTAAAGAAGGAAAAAAAGCTGGGAAAACTAAAGAAGGAAAAAAAGCTGGGAAAACTAAAGAAAAAAGGCTGGGAAAGCTAAAGAAAAAAAGGCTGGGAAAACTAGAAAAGGAAAAAAAAAGCCTGGGAAAACTAGAAAAGGAAAAAAAGCCTGGGAAAACTAGAAAAGGAAAAAAAAAAACCTGGGAAAACTAGAAAAGGAAAAAAAAAGCCTGGGAAAACTAGAAGGAAAAAAAAGGCTGGGAAAACTATGAAAAAAAGGCTTGGAAAGCTAGAAGGAAATAAAGGCTTGGAAAACTAGAGAAGGAGAAAAAGGCTTGGAAAACTAGAGAAGGAGAAAAAGGCTTGGAAAACTAGAGAAGGAGAAAAAGGCTTGAAAAACTAGAGAGGGAAAAAAAAGGCTGGGAAAACTAAAAGAAAAAAAAAACAACCTTGGAAAACTAAAAGAAAAAAAAACAACCTTGGAAAACTAAAGGAAAAACATCTTGGAAAACTAGAGAAGGTGAAGGAGGCTGGGAAAGCTAATGTATTTCACTCACAAAGGCAAAATAGGCTGGGAAAACTATTGTATTTGACTCGAGAAGGAATAATAGGCTTGTAAAACTAGAGAAAGAATCAGAGGCGGGGAAAACTAATGTATTTAAGACTCATAAAGGCAAAAGAGGCTGGGAAAACTAATGTATTTGTCTCAAAAATAAAAACAGTATTAAATCCACGGAAAACAAAGAAACTGATTAGAGAGAGAGAGAGAGAGAGAGAGAGAGAGAGAGAGAGAGAGAGAGAGAGGAGAGAGAGAGAGAGAGAGAGTGACATTGTCGATTGAACAGGGAGACAAGTAAATTGGAAATAAATACAAGTAAAAAAACAATGGTATTACATAGAAACACAAGCATGGCAAAATAAATGCAATGAAATACAAATGATGAAAAAATGGACGTAAGGTCATATAAAAAGGCTAAATGCTGACGTAAAAACATGATAAGACAAAAAGGAGAGAAAACAGGCTGTATGAGAGAGAGAGAGAGAGAGAGAGAGAGAGAGAGAGAGAGAGAGAGAGAGAGAGAGAGAGAGAGAGAGAGAGAGAGAGAGAGAGAGTAGTAGTAGTAGTAGTATTCGAAAATATTTGTGGTCGATATAACTAAATAAATTACCCCAACTCCCGCAGTAATAAACCTATTTACATATTGGATATAGAAGACTGTTACTTCAGGTTTTAATAATAAAAACATTATTTGCAAAGTCGTAATAAATATTCTACTGTACAATGCATTCAAATTCGTGTTAATTACTTCAAGATCAATTAATAGTTTTGAGTACATTTCAGTAGGTAATTTCTTAATAAATATTAAAGTAATAAGCATAAAGTTTAGTTCCGTTTTCTATTATTATTAAAAAGGGGGGTTTTATGTAAATGCAAAACAGGTTTCTAACACATAAGCATACCAATATTACTATTCTTACTAGCTAAG
>NW_027168851.1:22500-35000 GCF_036898095.1 Palaemon carinicauda | reverse complement strand
AGAAGGGGCACAAGACAGATACAACAGAGAAGGGGCACAAGACAGATACAACAGAGAAGGGGCACAAGACAGATACAACAGAGAAGGGGCACAAGACAGAGGCAACAGAGAAGGGGCACAAGACAGAGGCAACAGAGAAGGGGCACAAGACAGAGGCAACAGAGAAGGGGCACAAGACAGAGGCAACAGAGAAGGGGCACAAGACAGAGGCAACAGAGAAGGGGCACAAGACAGAGGCAACAGAGAAGGGGCACAAGACAGATACAACAGAGAAGGGGTACAAGTCAGATGCAACAGAGAAGGGGTACAAGTCAGATACAACAGAGAAGGGGTACAAGTCAGATGCAACAGAGAAGGGGTACAAGTCAGATGCAACAGAGAAGGGGTACAAGACAGATGCAACTGAGAAGGGGTACAAGTCAGATACAACAGAGAAGGGGTACAAGACAGATGCAACTGAGAATGGACACAAGACAGATGCAACAGAGAATGGACACAAGACAGATACAACAGAGAAGGGGTACAAGTCAGATACAACAGAGAAGGGGTACAAGTCAGATGCAACAGAGAAGGGGTACAAGTCAGATACAACAGAGAAGGGGTACAAGACAGATGCAACTGAGAAGGGGTACAAGTCAGATGCAACAGAGAATGGACACAAGACAGATACAACAGAGAAGGGGTACAAGTCAGATACAACAGAGAAGGGGTACAAGTCAGATGCAACAGAGAAGGGGTACAAGTCAGATACAACAGAGAAGGGGTACAAGTCAGATACAACAGAGAAGGGGTACAAGTCAGATACAACAGAGAAGGGGTACAAGACAGATGCAACTGAGAAGGGGTACAAGTCAGATGCAACAGAGAATGGACACAAGACAGATACAACAGAGAATGGACACAAGACAGATGCAACAGAGAAGGGGTACAAGTCAGATACAACAGAGAAGGGGTACAAGTCAGATGCAACTGAGAAGGGACACAAGATAGATACTACAGAGAAGAGACACAAGATAGATACAATAGAGAAGGGACACAAGACAGAAGCAACAGAGAAGGGGTACAAGATAGATACAACAGAGAAGGGACACAAGACAGAAGCAACAGAGAAGGGGCACAAGATAGATACAACAGAGAAAGGACACAAGACAGAAGCAACAGAGAAGGGGCACAAGATAGATACAACAGAGAAGGGACACGCCAGAAGCAAAAGTTAAGGGACACAAGACAGAGCCAACAGAGAAGGGACACAAGATAGATACAACAGAGAAGAAATCCCGTGTGGAACTTGGCAGTAACCATTCAGAAGCTTTAGTGCTAATCTGTGATTGGTATATCCTGTTTGTTATAGTTAAACACCTGATGAACTTATACTATGAACTAAACAGACTTTTTGAGCATTCCTAGTCAAAACCTTTATGTTGTGGTTCATTTGTACATTTAAAAATATAATTCCTTTTATGAATTATGGTTCTCACGTATTATTATTATTATAAGCTAAGCTATAACCCTAACTGAAAAAGCAAGATGCTATAACCACAAGGGCTCCATCAGGGAAAAACAGTCCAATGAGTCAAGGAAACAAGGAAATAAAATCTACAAGAAGTAATAAACATTCAAAATATAATAAGAACAGTAACATTAAATTAGGAACTTTCATATATAAACTATAAAAACTTTAAAAAACAGGAGATATAAGATAGAACAGCATGTCCGAGTGTACCCTCAAGCCTAAATCTATACTATAAAAGGGACACCATATGCTTTATTTTTATTTGAATAGTATATATTACTTCAAACTACCAAGAAAACTATAATTACTGTACTGAATTCAAAGTCATGAATTTTGTAACTTTACTGATTGTGTAATCCCAGTTACTCTATAATAAAGTATGAACTTCTGTTGATATTTTAATAATCAACTATGGACACTGAACTATTTGAACTATTGAAGTGAAATATGTCTTAGTTATAAACTAAGTATTTGAAAATGTTTTCCCAAAGCTAACTAACACCATTAAAATTATTTAAATTACAAAAAAATATGGTCAAAAATTTTTCCCAAAAATTTCATTATTAGCTTTTCAAATGGTGAAAAAGTGTCATTATAAACCTTTCAACTTGTGAAAACGTGTCATTATAAACCTTTCAACTTGTGAAAACGTGTCATTATAAACCTTTCAACTTGTGAAAACGTGTCATTATAAACCTTTCAACTTGTGAAAAAGTGTCATTATAAGCCTTTCAACTTGTGAAAAAGTGTCATTATTAGCCTTTCAACTTGTGAAAAAGTGTCATTATTAGCCTTTCAACTTGTGAAAAAGTGTCATTATTAGCCTTTCAACTTGTGAAAAAGTGTCATTATTAGCCTTTCAACTCGTGAAAAAGTGTCATTATTAGCCTTTCAACTTGTGAAAAAGTGTCATTATTAGCCTTTCAACTCGTGAAAAAGTGTCATTATAAGCCTTTCAACTTTTGAAAAAGTCTCAACTCAAAGGTAATCCTAAACTTTAGTGGTTGACAAATTGAGAAAATATTTCCTAAAATGATTGAAGCTTTCAATGTAAAGTAACCAAATGACATTTATGAATTACGTAAAGTAAAATTGAACGCATGTATTCTGGTACATATTTTAAGAGTAAAATACTGGAAATTTTTAGTGTATTAAGCTCCCAAACCAAATATTTGTAAATTTTTCTATTAAAATGTACGAATATATTCAGGTAAATATTTTCGAGTGCAGTAATGTATGCTTCTGTATAACCAGTATACTGTAACTACATAACTAGATCTTAGTGTCAGGGAACCGACAAAAATTCCAGCATGAACTAGTTTTAGAAAAACTGAAAGTGGGTGGGGCATATATTTAGTCAGAATGTAGTAAGACGAGCCTGACGAGGGAGGTCAGTCAGTGTCTGACAGTCCCCGAGGAGAGAGCTTGCTGAGAAAACCATAGTGGGGGCCTCTAGTCCTTATTTGAGAAGGAATGGGAATGTAGTAAGAAAGATTCCAGCATGAACTAGTTTTGGAAAACCTGAAAGTGGGTGGGGCGTAGGTTTTGTAAGAAGGTAGTAAGCCGAAGTTGGCCAGTCATTGTTTGATAGTCCCCCGAGGATAGAGCTTGCTGAGAAAACCATAGTAGGGTCTTCTAGTCCTTATTTAAGAAGGAATGTAGTAAGACGAGGTTTAGGGAGGTCTGGAGCCAGTCAGTGTTTTGACTATCCCAGAGGAGAGCTAGCTAAAAAAAATGCAGTGTGGGTCCTCTATTACTTATTCGAGAATTAAATGTGTGGAAAATGCAATCTTCTGTGTGGGAGAGTTCCATACGAATACTTTGGACACTAACAGTAAATAAAAAAATACCTTTTCCCCTGTATTTTACTGTATAGAGGTGCAAATATTGGTAGTGATCACCAGCTCATTGTCCAACAAGCTAAAACTGAAAGCACCCAAACACAAATGTAGATAGAATAGATAGGTTTCATACAACTAGGCTTCTAGAAGATGAGCACAGAAATCTTTGCAATTTGAATGTAGGAACCAATTTGCAATAGAGTTAGAGACAAAAAAGCAGACAATGAAGAATGTAATATTAAAAACATAGTGAGTACTGAAGTTTGGGGATATGCAGTGAGGAGAAACCCATTTAATTACTGGCAAAATTTGCTGTTTTATAACCTTCAAACTAACTAAAAATGTAAGTTATTTTTTTAATAAACTTTAAAACCTATATGTATTCCTAATTCATTCCTTGTGTGTCGTTAAATTTAACTTGGTATTAACCCTGAAGTATTTATAAACAAACTACTGTTACAACTGGCACGAGAAATATTTATATTAAAACAATTTTAGCTCAAAACCTATATTCTCAGAAACAAATATGGAGAATAATAAAACTAAGGCAATTAGTACGAAATAAAAATCTAAAACTAATTGTAGCAAAATTGTTACGCGTATTTTTTTCTATAAGCAAAACTATTTTTTTCCTAGGTTACATTGCCCTGTAATACAGTAAAATAATACCCGCTTGTACACTAGAGTTATTCTTCGATTTGAATATGTCAATCTAATAATTGTTACTAAAAACTGCATAGGAGAGAACACTGTAGAATACTACCCAAAGTGCTATTTTTAAAACACCAGAAAGTTCGAAATATCACAAGGATAAAAATACCATTAGCACCCTTCACAAAACCTCAAAACTAGCCCAAAATTAATACCAAAATTAGAAATTGTTAGAGAGAGAGAGAGAGAGAGAGAGAGAGAGAGAGAGAGAGAGAGAGAGAGAGATTCATGACAAACGAAAAGACTGCTTTGCATCTTAACAAATCTCAATATCCATTTTTTAATGCCTTTGCCCAATGTATTATTTTAGTTTAATAACTTTATATTTACGCCTGAAAAGGTCCATATACAATCAAATACAACAGTTATCCACTTAACCACTTTTCAGGTTCGTTGAATAGTAAATGAATAAAATAAAGTAGTCTTCGATCTAAAGTGGTAACGTTTTCTGTATTATTCCATAAAAGAAAACTTATTAATTTATATGGGGGACTATTAAATATTCTAAATTTCAAGCAGAAAGACATGGTACTGCAGCTATACACATCGTTAGTAAAACCCCATATAGAATACGGAGTCCATTTCTGTGCTCAAAGTATTCAGGATAGATAGACTGAAAGCAAAACAAGTTATGGACACCAAACTAGTCCAAACACTAAGACAATTTGGTTGTGGACGAAGAATGGAACATTTGAACTGATTTGATCTATAAACTCGACGACTAAGGGGGCAACTAGTAGACATTAAAAATTCTTAAAGGAATAACAAGTGTAGACTAATATAACCTCTTTACGCTAAGCACAAATCAATCCAGAGAAATCTTAAACACACGAATTGAAAAGATACACCACCACTCAATGTGGTAATTTCGTTACATACAAAATAGAAAATACGTGGAACAGATTCCCAGTGGATATCGTGAATAGTAACAAGGTAAATGAATTCAATATAAGCTACACCATATCATAAAAACTCTCTAAACGTTTAAACTAAATCGTTCTACTTAAAAGCAAATGTTGACTGCAGATAGACTACTGTGTCTTTGAGACCTCCAAAATCATTGTAACAAACTCCCTCGATACAGAAAAAAACCTAGACAGTCACACAAAACGCACAATATACAAGTTGTTATTAATCAAGCTAGAATCCTTGAAGTAAGAACAGAGGTGAAGCAAGATGACAAAATTGAGTGTAGCAAGAAGCATAAATATAATCAAAATGAAGTGAGAACATATGTAAATTAAGAAGACAAAATTGAGTGTAGCAAGAGGCAAAATTATAATTGAAATGAAGTGAGAACATAGGTAAAGCAACAAGACAAACGTGAGTGTGGCAAGAGGAAAAAATATAATGGAAATGAAGTGAGAACATAGGTAAAGCAACAAGACAAACGTGAGTGTGGCAAGAGGCAAAACTATAATGGAAATGAAGTGAAAACATAGGTAAAGCAACAAGACAAAATTGAGTGTGGCAAGAGGCAAAACTATAATGGAAATGAAGTGAGAACATAGGTAAAGCAACAAGACAAAATTGAGTGTGGCAAGAGGCAAAACTATAATGGAAATGAAGTGAGAACATAGGTAAAGCAAGACGACACAATTGAGT
Organism: Palaemon carinicauda; assembly: GCF_036898095.1. NCBI lineage: Eukaryota > Metazoa > Arthropoda > Malacostraca > Decapoda > Palaemonidae > Palaemon > Palaemon carinicauda. The sequence continues at coordinate 29,330 of NW_027168851.1, read as the reverse complement.
GTGGCAAGAGGCAATAACATAATTGAAATGAAGTGAGAACATGGGTAAAGCAACAAGACAATATTGAGTGTAGCAAGAGGCAAAATATAATTGAAATGAAGAGAGAACATAGGTAACGCAAGAAGACAAAATTGAGTGCAACAAGAGGCAAAAATATAATTGAAATCAAGTGAGAACATAGGTAAAGCAAGACGACAAAATTGAGTGTAGCAAGAGGCAAAATATAATTGAAATGAAGTGAGAACATAGGTAAAGCAAGAAGACAAAATTGAGTGTAGCAAGAAGCAACAATATCATTGAAATGAAGTGAGAACATAGGTAAAGTGAGAACACAAAATTGAGTGCAGCAAGAGGCAACAATATAATTGAAATGAAGTGAGAACATAGGTAAAGCAAGAAGACAATATTGAGTGTAGCAAGAGGCAAAAATACAATTGAAATGAAGTGAGAACATAGGTAAAGCAACAAGACAATATTGAGTGCAGCAAGAGGTAAAAATATAATTGAAATGAAGTGAGAACATAGGTAAAGCAACAAGACAATATTGAGTGTAGCAAGAGGCAAAAATATAATTGAAATGAAGTGAGAACATGGGTAAAGCAAGAAGACGAAATTGAGTGTAGCAAGAGGCAAAAATATAATTGAAATGAAGTGAGAATATAGGTAAAGCAACAAGAGAAAATTGAGTGCAGCAAGAGGTAAAAATATAATTGAAATGAAGTGAGAATATAGATAAAGCAACAAGACAATATCGAGTGTAGCAAGAGGCAAAAAATATAATTGAAATGAAGTGAGAACATGGGTAAAGCAAGAAGACAAAATTGAGTGTAGCAAGAGGCAAAAAATATAATTGAAATGAAGCGAGAACATAGGTAAAGCAACAAGACAAAATTGAGTGTAGCAAGAGGCAAAAATATAATTGAAATGAAGTGAGAATATAGGTAAAGCAACAAGAGAAAATTGAGTGTAGCAAGAGGCAAAAATACAATTGAAATGAAGTGAGAACATAGGTAAAGCAAGAAGATAATATAGAGTGTAGCAAGAGGCAGAAATATAATTGAAATGAAGAGAGAACATAAGTAAAGCAAGAAGACAAAATTGAGTGTAGCAAAAGGCAAAAATATAATTGAAATGGAGTGAGAACATAGGTAAAGCAAGAGGACAAAATTGAGTGTAGCAAGAGGCAAAAATACAATTGAAATGAAGAGAAAACATGGGTAAAGCAAGAAGAAAAAATTGAGCGTAGCAAGAGCCAAAACAACTGCAATGACTAAAGTAAAGCCTAGCAACCGAGAAATAGTTTGCCAAGACCAGCAATGCTCCCAAGTGTATTCACAAACTGGAAAGACAAGTCATGTTGTGCATATTCGATTATGAAGACATATGACGTTTGGAAAAAAATAAAATGTATATAGTGCATGGTAAATTGGTAATGTCTGGAAAATGGATAAAATAATACAAAACCTCACTAAGATTACAAGCAAATTTCAGTGATCTAAAGTATGTAATGGAAGTGAGAGGGCAGGAGAATGCAATTTGAACTTAAAATGGAGGATAAAATGAAACTATGAAAGACCAGATTTTGAGAAAGAAGAATCTACGAGTAATAATTGACGTAAGACTGTCAATTAGAGGTAGGTCATGAGCATGAATGGGTGTTGTGGAAGGTTGTTTAAAAATGTGGTAATTGCGAAATGACAATGCGAGGCATTTTTAGAGGAATATAGATTTTATTAAAGTTATAATTTACGAATTACTTGCCTAAATTTGCCTATTCCCACTCAGTCTTTATTCTTTTAATGAAATTTTTTTGAATTTTTCCACGATTTTCCGATTCTTTACTTTTATCTCTCGTCCATGACCCCTCTCTCTCTCTCTCTCTCTCTCTCTCTCTCTCTCTCTCTCTCAAAAAAAAAAAAAAAAAAAAAAAAAACTCTAAATACAGCAATAGAAAGCACATACTGTACGAATTTAAAGCAAATTTCAAGATATAAACATACGATTATCAATTTCAAATCCTAAAGACGACACATTTTGGAAGAATAACAGAAAAGCGAAGGGAAGTATAAACACAGAGATATTTAAACAAGAAAAAAAAAAACATTGATTTGTAACACTCACCGCCATCTAGTGGTCGGTCTCGTCTGCTTTTGATAGAAGTTTCAATCTGGAAAATAAAGTCAATGAGATATATATTTCATTATTACTAATCTTAACATATTTTATATTAATAATTAATCCTTTTTCATATATGATTTAATCATTTATTTTCTTTCCTCAATTCATATTAATTCATTAGTTATCCTAAATAGCTTAATTTCGTTAATTTCTTTCCTCATTTTAAATGAATTCATTACTTTCCATCCATAATAGTTTAATAATTTCTTTCTCACTGTGCTACTTTCTCTGCTGGAATCATAAGGCTTATAGTATCCTTCCTTTCCAACTAGAGTTGTACCATAGCTAGCTGAACATTACAAAATTTATTATTTCTACTTTCCATCATACATCGTACCACTCCTCTACTGCGGTAATAACAAAAAACAAGTTTTGATATGATTTAACACTTCTCTACTGCAGTAATAACAAAACAGCAAGTTTGGATATGATTTAACACTTCTCTACAGCAGTAATAACAAAACAGCAAGTTTGGATATGATTTAACACTTCTCTACAGCAGTAATAACAAAACAGCAAGTTTTGATATGATTTAACACTTCTCTACAGCAGTAATAACAAAACAGCAAGTTTTGATATGATTTAACACTTCTCTACAGCAGTAATAACAAAACAGCAAGTTTTGATATGATTTAACACTTCTCTACAGCAGTAATAACAAAACAGCAAGTTTTGATATGATTTAACACTTCTCTACAGCAGTAATAACAAAACAGCAAGTTTTGATATGATTTAACACTTCTCTACTGCAGTAATAACAAAACAGCAAGTTTTGATATGATTTAACACTTCTCTACAGCAGTAATAACAAAACAGCAAGTTTTGATATGATTTAACACTTCTCTACTGCAGTAATAACAAAACAGCAAGTTTTGATATGATTTAACACTTCTCTACAGCAGTAATAACAAAACAGCAAGTTTTGATATGATTTAACACTTCTCTACTGCAGTAACCCCTCTGATGGTCCAGCACTTTGCTGCAGTAGAGGGGCTTGAGTGTCTCAATGATGGGCTGGGCAATGGCGGTGGGGTAGTTTATCCACCCTGGCAGGCTCAACCATACCGCTAAGGCCAGTTCTGAGAAACCAGACCAAGACTGGACCCCTATAGGCCTTCTCCTTTATTTAAGATAGGCAAAAGCTAGGAGAAGGAAAACTCCAAAATCAAACCAAACAAGACCCCAACGGCGGAGCTTCCCAGCGCCGGCGGAAGAGGACAATGCCTCTCGGGCAGGCAACAAGGCGGGCCTTGACATAACAAGAACCCGGCAGCCCGATGCAACCAACATCGTAGAAGCCGCCTGTCTCATATGTCTTGAGCCGCGGTGAAAACGGTGTGGGCCAAGTGTGTGTGCGTGGCCATTGCAAAGCCACGACCACCCAAAACAATATACCCAGCTACTGGCATTCTGTCGTTTCCTCCACCCCTCTTCATCTCTAGATAGGAGGCTGATGGCTAATGACAGAACCCAGTACTCGGACACGAGTGGGCGCCAACGACGACTGCAGTAATAACAAAACAGCAAGTTTTGATATGATTTAACACTCCTCTACTGCAGTAATAACAAAACAGCAAGTTTTGATATGATTTAACACTTCTCTACTGCAGTAATAACAAAACAGCAAGTTTGATTATGATGTATGAATGTATTTTGAAAATCAATAACAGAAAAATCACAGGAAAACACAGATGGTTTCAAACTATTAGAATCTAAATATATGTCTATTGTAGGCTCCAGAGCCTTTAAATATGCGGCCCCGAGACTATACAATAGGGTCCCACAAGACATCCGAATAAAGATATTAAGGCTTTCAAGAGGAAACTAAAGACTTGCTTATTCTGCGAGCGTTTTGACAGGGATGATTAAACAGTAATCGAACAATACGTATTGTGGAATGTTAAATACTCCACATTGAACATCATAAAATGACCATGGAGGTCCTGTAGAGAGAAGGGTTCCCCTGCTGTACAGGACCAGATAAGCAGCCCTTAAAGTAAACAGGAAACCAGATCGACCTTGACTACTCAGTCTGGAGAAGTGCCTTCTCTGGCAAAATGTAATTGGTGAAACTGCTTCTTAGGTTACAGAGTAACCACAGGTGGCAGGAAACTATGCAGCTGCTTCTGCTTAAAATGTGACTCTCTCGGTGGTTGTTGACGGGTGGGCATCCTTTCAGTACTTTAACCAGTCTCTCCTCCAAAGGTGAAGTCACCTTGATGTTGAAAACAAAAATTGTTCACCACTGAGCTAGCTTACGGGAAGTGATGGAAATCAGTTTAGATCTGTATAATCAGGAACTAGTGATATAGGGACTTGAGTCCAAGTAGGATGTGGTGTGGCCAAAGCTAGGGAATCAGTTTCAGTTAGCAACTCATGATCACTATGCCCTATGGGTGCCAAAACATAGATATCACTTGCCTGAAAAGCATGAAAATCATGGCCGTCTTCCTCAGTTACCAGTTGTCACAGAGGGCTCCAGTAAAGAAGGATCAGAGAGGGAGATATGTACAATAGGAAGAGGTCTAAGCTTCTTCTTCAGGGAAGAAGACAAGGAGGGAATCTATCCCTCTTAGCCCGCTTCTTGTGATGTGCACGATATTTCTCCCATTGGGAGAGCTGTCAATCACTGCGATACTAGGAGATTCCTATGGATACTGCTTATGTGACCATACTACTACTGGAAGGCCTGCCACTCACTGCTATACTCACAAGGAGATTCATATGAACACGGCTTACCACGGCAGTTCGGGCAAATTGGACGTGGATCAACCTCGACCCAACTCACGAAGGTTCCTTCAAGGCCAGAGCAAATCTACATAACACTAAAAGATCAACTCATAATTCCGAAAAGACTAAAAAAAGTCAAGCTATTGAATGGGTAATTGAGCGTGGAGTCAGTCTGGGCAAAAGAGTAGTGACACCTCTGCCTTGTAGTAGCTTGCGAGCACTACCCAGTCTTGGAGTTGCCTAGTAACTTACTATATAGTTACTAGTTCGGTACCTTTTCTTTTCTTGTGATCGTAGTAAATAAACTTAAGAATAAACCCACACAAATGACTTGGAAGTTTGTATCCACGTAGAAACATACACTTGAATGCAATTGTGACACTACTAAGGGGCGTATTTGAAAATATTTGGGACGACACTACTTAGGGGCGTATTTAAAAATATTTGGGACGACACTACTAAGGGGAGAATTTGAAAATAATTGGGACGCCACTACTAAGGGGTGTATTTAAATATTTGGGATGACACTACTAAGGGGTATATTTAAAAATATTTGGGACGACACTTCTAAGGGGTGTAATTAAAAATATTTGGGACGACACTACTAAGGGGTGTATTTAAAAATATTAGGGACGACACTACCATGGAGTGTATTTAAAATATTTGGGACGACACTACTAAGGGGCGTATTTAAAAATATTTGAGACGACGCTACTAAGGGGCGTATTTAAAAATATTTGTGACGACACTACTAAGGGGTGTATTCAAAAATATTTGGGACCACACTAAGGGGTGTATTCAAAAATATTTGGGACCACACTACTAAGGGGTGTATTCAAAAATATTTGGGACCACACTACTAAGGGGTGTATTTAAAAATATTTGCGATGACACTACTAAGGGGCGTATTTAAAAATATTTGGGATGACACTAAGGGGCGTATTTAAAAATATTTGCGATGACACTACTAAGGGGCGTATTTAAAAATATTTGGGACACTACTAAGGGGTGTATTTAAAAATATTTGCGATGACACTACTAAGGGGCGTATTTAAAAATATTTGGGATGACACTAAGGGGCGTATTTAAAAATATTTGCGATGACACTACTAAGGGGCGTATTTAAAAATATTTGGGACACTACTAAGGGGTGTATTCAAAAATATTTGTGACGACACTACTAAGGGGTGTATTTAAAAATATTTGGGACGACACTACTAAGGGGTGTATTTAAAAATATTTGTGATGACACTACTAAGGGGTGTATTTAAAACACTGGCTCGCTCATTTTAAAGATATTTTACCTTCTGTACTCACCTACTAAACTGAACTTTTGTAGGCAACAGTAGGAGTAAAAAGACATCTTAGAGGTGGAGCTTCCAGTCATAACATTATAGACTGTGAGCATTCCAGTACGCCCTTGGTTTCTCTACTTTGCTCCAGACCTGAAAAGATAAATAGGCCCTAATTACAAACGAGTCCAGTAATCAAAATCATACATTCAAAATTGAATTAAAATTTCAACATGCAAAAATGTACAGTATTTAAATGCAAGCCCACTTCTGCACATTGCAAGCTAGCTAGCAAATTGGGTTATAAAGTGATTTCATCATTGTTTCCAAGGTCTGGCAATGATTTTAGACTTGCTTTTCTTTAAAACAAATAATTAATATTCGACTAAATTTTCACTCTAAATACAATGAGGCTCTAGTTGAATGAAATTTTAACAAGCAAAAATGAACAGTACTTTAAATGCAAACACATTAGCTAACTAGCAGATTGAGTTATCAGGTGATTTCATAGTTTCCAAGGTCTGGCAAGGATTTGAGACTAGCTTATCTTTAAAATAGATAATCAATACTCAACTAAACTAAACTTTCACATTGATGGAATGGATTGGTCAATTTACATCATTTCTGACA
>NW_027168851.1:5000-17500 GCF_036898095.1 Palaemon carinicauda | reverse complement strand
CTATTATAACACTTTCCAAAGAGATAAAGCTTCAGGTTTTTCTTGAAAGCTGCCAAAAGAGCATTAATAAGGATTTCCCATTTTCAGATTAAAACAAGATTTTCTTTTTTAATTTCACTGACAACGAGTAGCATCGTTTTCTTAACGAAGAGCAAATATGAGGAAAACCAGTTCTGTCTGGTCGGAAAACTGGCAAGGAACCTTCCCTCCCCCATTCTACTTACGGTAAGAGTTTAGCCATTAACTAACGAGATAATTATTGACAATAGTTTAATACAAATTACTTTAAATAAAAGTTTCCAAAAAATATTTTCTCAATAAAAAAGGGAAAAAAATACGAAATAACAAAAGCCGTGTTCCTACTTATGTTTTTATCACAGTAATTTTCAGCTTTTGTTTGACTTGGATATCAAGGTAATGAGGCCCTTAAGATGAAAACTAAGATATTATTATTATTATTATTATTATTATTATTATTATTATTAAACTAAACCACATTATTATCATTATTAAACTAAGCCACTTATTATTATTATTATTAAACTAAGCCACTTATTATTATTATTATTATTAAACTAAGCCACTTATTATTATTATTATTATTATTATTATTAAACTAAACCACTTATTATTATTATTATTATTATTAAACTAAGCCACTTATTATTATTATTATTATTAAACTAAGCCACTTATTATTATTATTATTATTATTATTATTATTATTATTATTATTATTAATTATTAAACTAAGCCACTTATTATTATTATTATTATTATTATTATTATTATTATTATTATTATTATTATTATTACAATTATTATTATTATTAAACTAAGCCACCTATTATTATTATTTTATTATTATTATTATCATTATTATTATTATTATTATTTGCTAATTTACAACCCAAGTTGGAAAAGCAGAATATGCTACAAGCCCAGGGACTCCAAAAGGGAAAGTAACCCAGCGAGGAAAGGAAACAAGGAAAAATAAAATATTTTAAGAACAGTAACAACATTAAAATAAAACCTTCCTATATAAACTATAAAAACTTTAAGAAAACAAAAAGAGAAATGGGATAGAATAGTGTGCCCGAGTTTACCCTCAAGCAACTTACTTTAGTTGAGGAGAGAGAGAGAGAGAGAGAGAGAGAGAGAGAGAGAGAGAGATGGCTTCAAATTGTTGGAACCTAGATTTATGTCTACTTTAGGCTCTAGAGCCTTTAAATATGCGGCCCCGAGACTCTATAATAAGCTCCCACGAAACATCCGAATGATTGAAGACATTAAGGCTTTCAAGAGGAAACGGAAGACTTTCTTATTTCATGAGTCTTTTGACAGTGACGATTTAACAGTAAATGAACAATATATGATACTAAACGTTAAATACTCTGAACGAACAAGGTAAAACAACAGTGGAGGTCCTGTAGAGAGTGGGGTTCCCCTGCTGTATGGGAACGGGGGTTCCCCTGCTGTATGGGACCGGGGGTTCCCCTGCTGTATGGGACCGGGGGTTCCCCTGCTGTATGGGACCAGGGGCTCCCCTGTTGTATGTGACCGGGGGTTCCCCTGCTGTATGGGACCGGAAAAGCAGCCATCAGAAGTAAGTAATTTTTGGGCGTTGGCTAATACTGTTAGTTGTCAAACTAATGTAAAGTGAAACAATGGTTGTTTCTTAAAAGCAAAATCACCGTAGCTTATATATTTGTCTCAAGAATTGTATGCATTTGCATTCAACTGATTATGTGTATTCATATAGTATGTATATACCGAATCATACAGAATTTTTGTATTAGTAAAATAATGTTTGTGTGAATGTCGAGTTGTTCACAAAAATATATTTTAGTTAAATAATTTTCTAACACACATCACTTGAAATTCTCGATTCCTCCTTACACTTTTTCAATGCAAATAATTTTCACAAATTACGCAATTTTCACAACATCTAATCACCATCACAAACAAATGTGAAAAAAAACTAATAAAATTTCATATCAGATTAAATCATAATGATTAAAAACAGTTCTGTCATTTTCTAATAAAACATTAAGCAGATATTAAAATGATACCACCCTCTATTTCAACCACGCGAAAAAAAAAATCCATCGAAAGTAGATATTATTGAAATTTGATTTGGATTATAAAATCCAGGCCTACGGCTACAGGCATTAGTATATTCTCAATTCATTCTTATAATAACAAATAATTCTAAGTGATTACAGTGTAATTAGAACTCAAACAACACACAGTTATACAAATTACTATTGTTAATTGAAAAGTTAATGCCACAACTATAAACAATCATTTAATAACCTTTAATCAATTAAGAGAATTACTATAGCTAAAAGGACCCTCTTGTAATCGTCTTTTATCAAATTTCTTCGCCAATAAAAGACCCTTAAAGAAATTCCCTCGTTTACCTACAGTACCTACAAGATATTCGAATTTCCAGTATTTTGAGTAATAAAACAGCTAGAACATAAAATAAGTAATAAAAACTTCTAAAGTGTGTCCCTACTTACTCATTAAATCCTTCGTTGTTTGCAGGACCACAAGGTAAAAGAAAGGACTTCAATTAAAGTCTTCACTGTTCACAGAATAACCACAAGTTTAAAGACAACTTAATCCCTCCTTCCTCTGTCTGTGTCTGGTAAAAGAATCTTCTTCTACCGTCTACACTGTCAGGGAAATCCCTAGACGGTCACTAAAAGTTCCCAAGACCAGAATTATTTTCTCCAGGTGGTCTTCTAAACAATTGAATCTGTAGGCTACTAAATTCTGTGCTGTGTAGGCCCTATGCCTGTATCTTCTATTATTATATCATATTCTGTATTCAATTTTAATTATGGTATTTGTGAAACCAAAAAAAGTAAAATTTATTTCTTAATGACGAACTCATGTTCAGATTTCAGTTTTTCCTCTGAAAGATATATTAATCAAATCATAAGTGTAATGAATGTTATGCCAAATGAAAACAAAAAGTAATTAAGTCATTCTCAGTCGTTATAAATCTTATTGAAGACTGAATTAATCACGAGAATTTCGATAGTATTTTACAATTACCAGACGTGATGAAATTCCCACACTTAATGTTCCCAAAAACCTCTAAAAATTCCTAGATTTGGGGACAATTCCCCAAAAATTGTCCCCTGGTTAAAGAATTGCTTCAACCAATCAGGGACTTCCACTATAGTCTGCGTTCTATAGCCTTTTAACTAGATGAAATTCCATTATTTTGCTTGGGATATATTTAAAAATTATTTTAAATTCAAATGAATTATAAAAAAAATGAAGATATTCGTATAAATATAATTTAATATTAAATTATACACACGAGTGAAATATATAAGCAAGTTACCCCTAGATCAGCGGGCTTAGAAAAAAGAAAACGATACAACTATTGATCTAGAGAAAACGTTTTTAAGGGTAACTATAATAAACTAGACAATCACGAGAAAACTTTTATTTTTCGTAATAAAGGCATCTTAATAAATGCTATAAGTTAATGCCTTTAGGAATATTATCCTCCATAACGTATATAATTTTACGATATAAACTGAGTAAGAATTACTTAAGCATAATAGCATTATCGCCATAAACTGAAAGTAGATTGACCATATAAACCATATTATTATTATTATTATTATTATTATTATTATTATTATTATTATTATTATTATTATTATTACTAGCCAAGCTACAACCCTAGTTGGAAAAGCAAGATTTTACAAGCCCAAAGGCTCCAACAGGGTATAATAGCCCAGTGACGAAAGGAAATAAGGAAAAAAATAAATGATGAGAATAAATTAACAATAGATCATTCTAAAAACAGTATGTTTATCTAAATATATTTACAAATATTCATTTTCATTTTGAACGAAGAGAGCTGTTATGCAATTACACTTCTAATAGTTTTAACGAGTTAAAGAAGCAGTTGAATAACTGTAACTTTTCTCATTACTAATAGCCTTACTATTAGATTATTATCATTACTAGCTAAGCTACAACCCTAGTTGGAAAAGCAATATACTATAAAACCAAGGGCTCCAACAAGGAAAATAGCCCATTGAGGAGAGGAAATAAGGCGACAAATAGAATAGTATGCCCGAGTGTACGTTCAAACAAGGGAACTCTAACCCAAGACAGTGGAAGAAGACCATGGTACGGAGGCTATGGCACTACCCAAGACTAGAGAACAATGGTTTTATTTTAGAATGCTCTTCTACAAGAGCTGCTTAACACAGATGATGCCAATATGACAAATGCTACTCAAATATAGATTGACATATGGCTATAATTGTGAATATACCATATTATTATTATTATTATTATTATTATTATTATTAATTGCTAAGCTACAACCTTAGTTGGAAAAGCAGGATGCTATAAGCCCAAGGGCTCCAACAGGGAAAAATAGCCCAGTGAGGAAAGAAAACAAGGAAAAATAAAATATTTTAAGAACAATAACATTAAAATAAATATTTCCTACATAAACTATAACAACTTTAACAAAACAAGAGGAAGAGAAATAAGATAGAATAGTGTACCCGAGTGTACCCTCAAGCAAGAGAACTCTAACCCAAGACAGTGGAAGACCATGGCACAAAGGCTATGGCACTACCCAAGACTAGAGAACAATTGGAAACAGATCATGAATTGTTACTATCACTGGAACCTTTCTTGAGGCTAAAATTAAGATAAGGTTGCGTTCATTTACTTCCTTCAAGCTTAGTTCATTATATTCAGCCCACGAATCAGATCTGGTCACGTTCAGCTTGGCAAAAGAAAGAAGTCCGTTACGCCATCGACCTAATTCACTAAATCCTTCAGGAAAACTTCATTAGCTGGGCGAGAGGCAGCTGTAAGACCTGTTAAGGCACGACTCTATAACCCTCGGGGACGCGACTTCAAGAGCAGAGTAATAGAGTTCTCTTGCTTGAGGGTACACTCGGGCACACTATTCAATCCTATTTCTCTTCCTCTTGTTTTGTTAAAGTTTTCATAGTTTATATTGGCGATATTTTTTTAGTGTAACTGGTCTTTAAGTATTTTATTTTTCCTTGTTTCCTTTCCTCACTGGGCTATTTTCCCTGTTGGGGCCCCCTGGGGTTTATAGCATCCTGCTTTTCCAAGTAGGGTTGTAGCTTAGCAATTAATAATAAAAATAATAATAAAAAGCGTACAGACGGATTCAAAATGGCGTCCAGGGGACACAAATGAGAGAATAATCAATTTATTATTATTATTATTATTATTATTATTATCATTACTTGTTAAGCTACAACCCTAGTTGGAAAAGCAGGGTGCTATAAGCCCCTGGGGGCCCAAACAGGGAAAATAGCCCAGTGAGGAAAGGAAACGAGTAAAAATAAAATATTTTTAGAACAGTAAGCTTAATCTAGTTCCAATACATTGAACGTTATTCGCCCTGTAGTAATAGCGACATTAGTTAAGATATTTCATGATATTTATAATGTTTATCATCACATAATATATAAAAATTAAATGTGAATCATGAATGTAAACTATCCTCTAATGAAAGACTATGTGTAATATATATATATATATATATATATATATATATATATATATATATATATATATATATATATATCTGTGTGTATACAATATTTGTGTTTATGTGTATATATCTACGTCTCTCTCTCTCTGTCTCTGTCTCTGTCTCTCTGTCCCCATATATATATATATATATATATATATATATATATATATATATATATATATATATATATATATATATATATATATCATCAATGACAATCCCTTTAAATCAAACCACCTTAGTGATTCATACCATAATATAAACATCAAAACCTAAAACTTTTCACACCAGTTTCCCCTTCGCAAACCTTCATTAACCAGCTCCTTGCAACCATTGCCTGTAGGCCATAATGATGATAAATGATCCAATGTGTGGGGATGGGGGCCCCCCACAGCTAATCCCGTGACCCATCCCCACATTGATCTTACTCTCAGCATCCACAAAGCTCTTATCTCATTAATCTCGCCATATCTCTGAGCTGATTTGAAGCTCAGGTTGAAGATTTTAATCGTTCCCCAGTGGTGGGAGTTCCTTCAGGAGTCGTTCCCCAGGGCTGGAAGTTGCTCCCAGAGTGAATTGCAAATTTGAATATTAAATTGCTCTATTTACATTAACAAATCTCTTATTATTATTATTATTATTATTATTATTAAATGGTAAGCTACAACCCTAGTTGGATAAGCAGGATGCTATAAGCCCAGGGGTCCCAACAGGGGAAAATAGCCCAGTGAGGAAAGGAATTAAATTGCTCTATTTACATTAACAAATCTCATATTATTATTATCATTATTATTATCATTAAATGGTAAGCTACAACCCTAGTTGGAAAAGCAGGATGCTATAAGCCCAGGGGTCCCAACAGGGGAAAATAGCCCAGTGAGGAAAGGAATTAAATTGCTCTATTTACATTAACAAATCTCATATTATTATTATCATTATTATTATCATTAAATGGTAAGCTACAACCCTAGTTGGATAAGCAGGATGCTATAAGCCCAGGGGTCCCAACAGGGGAAAATAGCCCAGTGAGGAAAGGAATTAAATTGCTCTATTTACATTAACAAATCTCATATTATTATTATCATTATTATTATCATTAAATGGTAAGCTACAACCCTAGTTGGAAAAGCAGGATGTTATAAGCCCAGGGGCCCCAACAGGGAAAAATAGCCCAGTGAGGAAAGGAATTAAATTGCTCTATTTACATTAACGAATCTCATATTATTATTATCATTATTATTATTATTATTATTAAATGGTAAGCTACAACCCTAGTTGGTAAAGCCGGATGCTATAAGCCCAGGGACCCCAACAGGGAAAAATAGCCCAGTGAGGAAAGGAATTGAATTGCTCTATTTACATTAACGAATCTCATATTATTATTATTATTATTATTATTATTATTATTATTATTATATGGTAAGCTACAACCCTAGTTGGTAAAGCAGGATGCTATAAGCCCAGGGGCCCCAACAGGGAAAAATAGCCCAGTGAGGAAAGGAAACAAGCAAAAATAGAATATTGTAAGAACAATAAAAACATTGAAATATATATATATATATATATATATATATATATATATATATATATATATACATATATATATATATATATATATACATATATATATATATATATATATATACATATATATATATATATATATATATATATATATATATATATATATATATATATATATAAATATAAATATATATAAGTATATATATATATATATATATATATATATATATATATATATATACTGTATATATATATGATGAGGTAGGCATTTTTATCTGATTAATGAATAGAAGGAAGATTTGAAGAGGATAGAAAAAAGAATAAACTTAAGGGTAGAAAACAGAACAGCTTGGGAGCTGAGAAATGTTAAAAAAAAAAAAAAATTCCTCGTTGTCTACATGGCACCACGTAACTTAGCACTGCGGGGAGTAAATGGAATCTGAAGTACAATCTTGCATACATTACACTTACAGGTTACTTTGCGAATCAACACCCTGAGCTGAAATGAACCCTATTTACACTAACAACAGCAATTTTTTACTCTCTCTCTCTCTCTCTCTCTCTCTCTCTCTCTCTCTCTCTCTCTCTCTATGAACGATAGCTAGGAACAATAGCTTTTTATGTTTTAATCTAATCTCTATCTCTCTCTCTTTCTCTCTCTCTCTCTCCTCTCTCTCTCTCTCTCTCTCTCTCTCTCTCTCTCTATGAATGATAGCTAGGAATAATAGATTTTTATGTTTTAATCTCTCTCTCTCTCTCTAAGAACGATAGCTAGGAATAATAGCCTTTTATGTTTTAATCTAATCTAATCTCTCTCTCTCTCTCTCTCTCTCTCTCTCTCTCTCTCTCTCTCTCTCTCTCTCTCTCTGTACCTGCTGGTTTCTTCAGAGAGCATTAACATTTCAAAATTGTTAGTCATTTACTCTATATAATGAAGAATATCAACCATCTCGTCATGAATGTCTTTTTCTATAACTAAGGATTATTTTCCCGTTAGTTAACGTCTTTCTTCCAAAGACACTTTTTGTAGCTGCCTTTTTAAAAACAGCTCTGAGCCTGAAGTCATTTCAATTACCTCAGTTAACCTTACTGTTAATAGCATATTTGCTTCCTATGGTTCGGTCTTTTATCTAACTTCTCTTTTCTTTATAATGTAGGGCCCGATGTATTATTATTATTACTTGCTAAACTACAACCCTAGATGGAAAGCATGATGCTATAAGCCCAGGGGGCCCCAACACGGAAAATAGCCCAGTGAGGAGAGGAAATCAGTAAAAACTACAAGAAGTTTAAGGACAATAACAACATTAAAATAAATATTTCATATATAAACTTATAATAACTCTAAAATAACAAGAGGAATAGAAACAAGATAGAATATTGTGCCCAAGTGTACCCTCAAGCAAGAGAATTCTAACCCAAGACAGTGGAAGACAATGGATCAGAGGCTATGGCACCACCAGCAGATTGAAGAAAAATGCTTGGGATGATATTCTAACATTAATTATTGTTTCCTAAAATATCATTTTTTTATCACCATAAAAATGTATTGGAAAATGATTCAATACAATATTTTTATGTAAATGAATTATTATTAGCAACAAATATGTATTAAGGAGTCCATCTCTCTCTCTCTCTCTCTCTCTCTCTCTCTCTCTCTCTCATCCAAGTAAATGATTCTATTTTTCTCCTGTCTCTATCCTCCCACAACCATCTCTCTCTCTCTCTCTCTCTCTCTCCTCTCTCTCTCTCTCTCTCTCTCTCTAAATTGTTCTAATTTTCTCCTGTCTCTATCCTCCCACAACCATCTCTCTCTCTCTCTCTCCTTCTCTCTCATCTCTCTCTCTCCTCTCTCTCTCTCTCTCTAAATTGTTCTAATTTTCTCCTGTCTCTATCCTCCCCACAACCATCTCTCTCTCTCTCTCTCTCTCTCTCTCTCTCTCTTCTCTCTCTCTCTCTCTCTCTCTCCAAAACTGTAAAATCTAGTCCATCCTAACACCTGCATCTCACAGCTATGCCTTCATCGTTGGCTTCAGCCATCCCACATGCAAATTATCTTGTCTTTCAAGGGTTTATAGCAGGTGGAAATACAACTCGACTTTGAGAGAGAGAGAGAGAGAGAGAGAGAGAGAGAGAGAGAGAGAGAGAGAGGTGTTTATAGATGCCTGAAACTGATTCTTTATGGAAGTAAAGATTGGGAGAGAGAGAGAGAGATTTAACAAAACAGAGAATAGTCAGGTGCCTTCAGTATCTCCATCTTACGAGAGAGAGAGAGAGAGAAGAGAGAGAGAGAGAGAGAGAGAGAGAGAGAGAGAGAGAGAGGTTTATTGTTAAAAGATGCCTGAAACTCATTCTTTATGGAAGTAAAGATTGGGAGGGAGAGAGACATTTAACAAAACAGAGAATGGTCAGGCACCTTCAGTGTCTCCATCTTACGAGAGAGAGAGAGAGAGAGAGAGAGAGAGAGAGAGAGAGAGAGAGAGAGAGATTGATTGATTGATTGATTGATTGAAAGTTTTCTGGCATCCTGACATCTAAGGTCATTGACGTCGGAGAGAGAGAGAGAGAGAGAGAGAGAGAGAGAGAGAGAGAGAGAGAGAGAGAAGTGTTTATGGATAGAAGATGCCTGAAACTGATTATTTATGGAAGTAAAGATAGGGAGTGAGTGAGACATTTAACAAAACAGAGAATAGTCACACACCTGAGAGAGAGAGAGAGAGAGAGAGAGAGAGAGGAGAGAGAGAGAGAGAGAGAGAGAAAGAGAGAGAAAGATGAGAGAGAGAGAGAGAGAAAGAGAGAGAGAGAGAGAGAGAGAGAGAGAGAGAGAGAGAGAGAGAGAAGTATGAAAATCCAGGTTTAAAGTAAGACCTGGTCTATAATGGGTACGACTGGATATCCCGTGTGTTGTTTAATAAAAAAACACAGTGATGATATTGCAAAACAAAGCCAGGATTTCTATGCAGATTTTAACTTTATCATGAAAATTGCAAACAGCAATTGTCTAATTATTATTATCATTATTATTATTATTATTATTATCATTATTATTATTATTATTATTATTATTATTATAATCATTAATATTATTATTATTATTATTATTATTATTATACTTATTTTATTATTATTATTATCATTATTATTATTATTATTATTATTAATTGCTAAGCTATAACCCTAATTGGAAAAGCAAGATGCTTTATTATTATTATTATTATTATTATTATTATTATATTATACTTATTTTATTGTTATTATTATTATCATTATTATTATTATTATTATTATTATTATTATTATTATTATCAAATGCTAAGCTATAACCCGAGTTGGAAAAGCAGGATGCTATAAGAGGGGCCCCCACCAGGGAAAATAGCCCAGTGAGGAGAGGGTACAAGGAAAAATAGAATATTTTTAGAATAGTAATAACATTAAAATAATTATTTCCTATATAAACTATAAATATTTGGGATATATTTCGTATTTTGTCTTGCTGGATAGACGTGAATATGATAATAACGAAAGCAAAATCATCAGGATAAGCCACCCTTCACCAAGGGTTAACTACACTGTAATTGTTCAGTGGCCACTTTCCCCTTTCTAAGGGTAGAAGAGACCCTTTAGCTATGGTAAGCAGCTCTTCTAGGACACTCCAAAATTAAACCATTGTTCTCTAGTCTTGGGTAGTGCCATAGCCTCTGTACCATGGTCTTCCACTGTCTTGGGTTAGAGTTCTCTTGCTTGAGGGTACACCCAGGCACACTACTCTATCTTATTTCTTTTCCTCTTGTTTTGTTGAAGTTTATATAGTTTATATAGGAGATATTTTATTTTAATGTTGTTACTCTTCTTATATTTAATTTTTCCTTGTTTCCTTTCCTCACTGAGCTATTTTCCCTATTGGAGCCCCGGGGCTTATAGCATCCTGCTTTCCAACTAGGGTTGTAGCTTAGCAAAAAAAAAAAAAAAAATAATAATGTTGTTACTCTTCTTATAGCATTTTATATTTCCTTGTTTCCTTTCCTCACTGAGCTATTTTCCCTATTGGAGTTCCAGGGTTTATAGCATCCTGCTTTTCCAACTAGGTTGTAGCTTAACAAATAATAATAATAATAATAATAATTCTAATGTTGTTACTCATCTTATAACATTTTATTTTTCCTTGTTTCCTTTCCTCACTGAGCTATTTTCCCTGTTGGAGCCCCGGGGGTTATAGCATCCTGCTTTTCCAACTAGAGTTGTAGCTTAGCAAATAATAATAATAATAATAATAATAATAATTCTAATGTTGTTACTCTTCTTATAAACATTTTATTTTTCCTTGTTTCCTTTCCTCACAGAACTATTTTCCCTATTGGAGCCCCGGGGTTTATAGCATCCTGCTTTTCCAACTAGAGTTCTAGCTTAGCAAATAATAATAATAATAATAATAATAATAATAATAATAATAATAATAATAATAATAATAATAATAATTCTAATGTTGTTACTCTTCTTATAACATTTTATTTTTCCTTGTTTCCTTTCCTCACAGAGCTATTTTCCCTATTGGAGTACCGGGGTTTATAGTATTACTGCTTTTTCCAACTAGGGTTGTAGCTTAGCAAATAATAATAATAATAATAATAATAATAATAATAATAATAATAATAATAAATTATAAATGTTGCCAGGCATTTACCGTTTTTATAATGCATTTTTTTAAAAGTATAGGTTCCTTCAAACTTTCGCCTGATCCGTTATTCCTAGATACGCTAATCTCTGCAGGCACTTAGCAGGCCGTACAAGCAGGTGCAGGGAGCTGCTATAAAAAAATATTACTGTGGAAAACCCAGTGAGAAGAGAAAGAAAGAAGAACAGCTAGAGCGAGGAGGAGTAGAAGAAAATATTGAGGATAGGAGAAGAGAAATTTCAAGAATAAATAAGAATAAACTTTAACAAGAGGAAGCAGAATAATTAGAATTATTGAGGAAAGGAGAAGAGAAATTGCAAGAATAAATAAGAATAAACTTCAACAAGAGGAAGTAGAATAATTAGAATAATTGAGGAAAGGAGAAGAGAAATTTCAAGAATAAATAAGAATAAACTTTAACAAGAGGAAGCAGAATAATTAGAATTCTGGAGGAAAGGAGAAGAGAAATTTCAAGAATAAATAAGAATAAACTTCAAGATGAAGCAGAATAATAAGAATTATTGAGGAAAGGAGAAGAGAAATTTCAAGAATAAATAAGAATAAACTTTAAAATGAGGAAGTAGAATAATTAGAAAGAATTAATGAGGAAAGGAGAAGAGAAATTTCAAGAATAAATATGAATAAACTTCAACAAGAGGAAGTAGAATAATAAGAATTAATGAGAAAAGGAGGAGAGAAATTTCAAGAATAAATAAGAATAAACTTAAACAAGAGGAA
>NW_027168850.1:30000-54371 GCF_036898095.1 Palaemon carinicauda | reverse complement strand
CGTTACTCCCCACGGATTTTAGATAGCTAAGGATATTTCAGAATCCTTTATTACCCTTTTACAATAAGTTTTCAGAATATATATATATATATATATATATTAATCAAATATTACGAATGACAAATATTCAACTACGTTCTTTAACGACAATGATAAAACACAATTCAAAATACATTTATTGAAGAGCGAATAATTACGTTTATCCCAACAGTGAAAAAAAAAGTTTTATTCAAACGTGCAAAATCTAACGTATCTGAAATTCCCATGTATTAGTACCGTAGGGAAATTGACTTGTATCTCCATATTTACAAAATATGATCAATTCAACAGAATTTATTCAGTTTATAAAACATTAAGGATTCCATAAAAGCTTTATGGGATAATAATAATAATAATAATAATAATAATTCGGGAGAAGACCCTATTTCAATACCTGTACTTTCATTATAATGTTTACTGATCTATAAAAGAAGAATTGTGAATGATATGTCTCCATTAATAAGAAATATGTCTCTTTCAAGTTAAGGCAGAAAGTTTAAAGGGCAAATCGAGAATGGCAGAAGCACGGGATAGTGACATTGCCATATCAAGCAGGACAATGCCCTAGAGACTGACCCATTTATACATACGATTTAGCACTCAGCTAGGACCAAGAAGGGCCAGACAATGGCTACTGATGACTCAGCAAATAGACCTATAGCCTTCCCATAACCCCCCATCCTTAGCTCACAAGGAATGGTGAGGTTGCAGCGACCAAAGGAACTATGGAGTTTTAGGCGGGACTCGAACCCCAGTCTGGCAATCACCAGGCAAGGACGCTACCAGTAGAAAAGATAATAAGAACGATAATAAAAGTTCATTTATAAAATTAACGTCACTGAGGGAGCAATTACTTTCAATAATAATATTAATAATAATAATAATAATAATAAGCCTTCGTGTTTAGAAAAGGCGATGAAGAATAATCTCTCTCTCTCTCTCTCTCTCTCTCTCTCTCTCTCTCTCATTTAAGTACTTCAGAAAATTTTAAGCCAATCGGAATGACGTTAAAGAAATCGGATAGTTCTGATTGGGCTACTCAGATCTACGTCAATCCCGGAGACGAACTTTTTGGAAGAATAAATAAACTCGATATGCAATAAAGGTTAAATCATTTTAGCGGTCTATAATCATTAGTAACATAATAGCAGATGACAACATACAGTAAGGACCAAAAAGAATTAGAAAATATAGATAGTAACAGCTTTAAAAATCTATGAACATACAAGTTTCTATTGATTCTTAAGTTTTGCTCTCTCTCTCTCTCTCTCTCTCTCTCTCTCTCTCTCTTTTGTCCTATGTAAGATTGGTCGACTTATTGCCTGCACTTGTCTACTGGTCGTATTGTAAAGGAATAAATGAAACTGAAATAAAACATATATATATATATATATATATGTGTGTGTGTGGTGTGTGTATATGTATTTTTCATGCATTCATCTCCACCTAGTTATTACACTAAATGCTACTTTAGGAAGATGAAGTCATTGAATTTAACGTAATGATTTTAAAAGGGTTTAACTTAGTGATTTAACTGAGTTTAACTTATGAAAAAGTTAATATTAGTTCTAAATGAGACAATTATGACAAATTGAAACAAAAAAATAACGTGTGTGTGTGTGTTTCGAAAGGGGGGGTAGGGTTTCTAACCACCTTAAGACACCGCCACCCGGTAGGCCTAATCCGATTCCTATAGGTCTCATAAACAACATCTGGTTTATACTGCCTCTCCCAAACAGGGGAGGGGGGTCCTTAATTGGGTGTTAAACCCTAGTTGATTTTACACGCCTCTTCCAAACAAGCCGCCCTGAAGAGGAACCACACACACAAACACACACACACACACACACACACACTATATATTATATATATATATATTTGACCGTTGTTAATAGTTTATATATAACATATCTGTTTTGACGTTGTTGCCTTTTTTTAGAATGATTTATTGTTAATTTGTTCTCTTCATTTATTTATTTCATTATTTCCTTTCCTCACTGGGCTATTTTTCCCTATTGGGGCCCCTGGGCTTATAGCATCTTGCTTTTCCAACTAGGGTTGTAGCTTGGATAGTAATAATAATAATAATAAATATACAGTATATATATATATACATATATATATATATATATATATCCCACATTGGCATTTAATACCGAATTCTACCTTTTGGAATGTATATACACTGGAAATTCATTTATGATATATGCTTTTGGCTTGATTTAAATCCTTGCCAGAAGCATTTATCATAAATACATTTGCAGTGGATACATTTCCAAAGGTAGAATGATATAATATTATATATATATATATACATACTATACACATGTAGATCTCATAAATCAGTTTTCACATAGGCCTAAAAACTCTTCACATTAATAATTCATGTAAGCCGTTTTTTCATTATCAGTACTTACAAAATACAATACTATAAACATATGAGCTCTAAAAAGAACTAAGGCCTACCAAAATTAATTAATTCTAAATGTACAAAATATATTTCTGTATATAAGAATACAGAAAAATTGCTCGTTTTAATTAAATTAAATTGATAAGATCAGTTCATAAATAATCATACTTGGAATAAAACTTGTATAGAAGCCTGTAATACTGAAGATCTTAAGAAAACCTTTTAAAATTCTTCGTATACTTCGCATCAACGTTTGGTTGAAATAGTTCGAGAATATCTAAACGGAAAGTTCAAAAGTTCAAACTTGCAGCAATTGTTTTTTATGTTGAACAGGTTCACATAAGTCTCCTTTTTTATAGTTTATATAGGAAATATCTGTTTTGGTATTTTTCCTGTTTTTAAAATATTCTCTTTCAATTGTTCATTACTTATATCGTTTATTTATTTCCTTATTTTCTTTCCTCAATGGGCTATTTTTTCCCGTTGGAGCCCTTGGGCTTATAGCATCTTGCTTTTCCACCAAGGGTTGTGGCTTCGCTAGTAATAATAATAACAATAATAATAATATAATGATATAATAATAATAATAATAATCATAATAATAATTATAATAATAAAAATAATGGTAATAATAATCATCCTCATCATCATCATCATAATAATAATAATAATTATAATAAAAATAATAATAATAATAATAATAATAATAATAATAATAATAATAATAATAATAAGTAAGACAAATACTTCTCCAACCTTTTACGATGCAAGCCCGCTGTTGAAGATACAACCACGTAACAACATCCAAGCACAGTATATGAGAAAATTAAAGTTACAATCAATAAAAAAAAGTTAATTATCAAACTAGTTAAACATCAGTAATATCCTCGATCAAATGTACTTATTTCTCTTCCTATTGTTTTATTGGAGTTTCTATAATTTATACATAAAAGATCTAGTTTAATGATGTTACAGTTCTTAAACTGTTTACCATTATATTACGTCAAAAGGATGAAGATCTTAAATAGAGTAACGATAAAGGATATGAATTCATCACTGTGCTACCACGCCACACGTCATTATTTCAATTAGAACCACAAGATTACTATTACATATAGATACGATATCCCATTCAGCTAAACTCACTTATCTAACACAAAGTGTAATGCTTAATATACCGCCAGCATTGTTCTTTACATTTTATTATTGTAGAGTACAGGACGTTACTTAAAATATGACATAATACAGGGCATAACCAAACGCAAATAATAAAAAGCTAAATGAAAAAAAATATAATTTAATAACAAACAATTAATCAATAATTCACATTTTCCTATTCAACGCCAACTGCCTTCCATTATAACGAAAAATTACTAATTATTTCAAACTCCGATGTAAGAGAGTAAATCATGTGCTGGTAACCAAAATAAAACTTGTCATTCATAGCTATTGCAAAGCTTTTGTATGCAGTCACAATTTGAATCAAAGCATAAAGGAAGGAAGGCAGGAAGATGACGTAGCGTTTTGTGTCTTGCTTTTTCCCAAGCAATGGCTCTTATTATTATTATTATTATTATTATTATTATTTTAGCGGAAATGCTGAGAGAGAGAGAGAGAGAGAGAGAGAGAGAGAGAGAGAGAAATTCGTGAAATGTTGTGAATAAAACATATGAACCTAAAAAATCATCAGTAAGTTATAAGCTTATGGCATCCAGCTATTCAATCTAGGGTTTAAGTAGTAATAACAACAACAATAATAACAATAATAATAATAATTACAGGGATAAAGACATAGTTATCACGTTTCCAACGAAGGAGAGAGAGAGAGAGAGAGAGAGAGAGAGAGAGAGGCAAATGCACGCTTAGTAAATAGCAATATTGATAACATATCGAAAGTCCCTTTTCACAACTCCTTTCTTTTGATTAAACTTATCTTATAGCTAATGACCACAGCCATCTTTACCAACAGATGGCAAGAAATAAGAATGGTTTAAAAGACTCAGATCCTGGAAATAATGAATAAATAAAATTCATATTTTGAGTTCACCATCCTATCCCTTCGGAAATAAGGTCACACACACACACACACACACACACACACACAGGAGACAAATAGGGTAGAAAAGAAAGGTGTTTAAGTATTTCATCTGATAGATGCCGTACCACGAAGAATGATAAGTTGACATAATTATTATTATAATTATAAGCCAAGCTATAACCCTAGTTGGAAAAGCAAGATGCTATAAGCCCAAGGGCTCCAACAGGGAAAAAAAGCCCAGTGAGGAAATGAAATAGGAAAGAAATGTTACAAGAAAAATAATACATAATCTATTATAAGAACAGTAACAACATTAAATTAGATATTTTATATACAAACTATAAACACCTCAAAACAAAATAAGAGGAGGAGGAATTATATAGAACAGTGTGTCCGAGTGTACCCTCAAGCAAGAGAACTCTAATCCAAGACAGTGGAAGGCCATGGTACAGAGGCCATGGCACTACACAAGAGTAGAGAACAATGGTTTGATTTTGGAGTGTCCTTCTCCTAGAGGAGCTGCTTACCATAACAAAAGAGGCGCTTCTACCCTTTAACAGGAGGGAAAGTAGCCACTGAACATTGCAGTAGTTAACACCTTGTGCAAAGAAGAATTGTTTAGTATTCCCAGTGTTGTCAGGTGTGTGAGGACAAAGGAGAATATGGACAAAATAGGCCAGACTATTCGCTGTATGTGTATGCAAGCACAAAATGAACCGTAACCAGAGAGCGGGGTTCCAATGGAGTACTGTCTGACCAGTCAAAGAACCCAATAACTCTATAGCGGTAGTATTTCAACGGGTGGCTGGTGCCCTGGCCTACCTACTACCTACACAAGCAATTCCAGTAAGAGAGAGAGAGAGAGAGAGAGAGAGAGAGAGAGAGAGAGAGAGACTCTAAAATATGACAAGATAAAAATATGATTACGTAATATACTACGTGGATAATATGGTATTTAGCAGAGCAGACAGTAAGACAACACGAACTGAACATGTTTCCCGAATTATTTCATGATAGGCGTTAGTTATAAACCACCAAATATATAAATAATCCGTCCCTGAATATGTAAATGAAGTAGTTGAAATAACTTCCCATCATTGCAATGACAATAAATCAAATGTGTACAAAAATATTAGATGATTCCTACATATTAAGCTCTCTGTAATTCATAGTCTTGGTACGTTGTCATTCATAAGGAGAGAGAGAGAGAGAGAGAGAGAGAGAGAGAGATTGTGTCACAGCTGTGATATATAGGTCTGGAAATGTAGAAACTTCTAAAACCTTCATCAAAAGTAATAATAAAACTGTTTCTTCTTGAATGATAAATGACAACCTAAATGCGACCTCTAAGTTACGAGAAACATATTTATAAATGAATATTCAGGCAATGTTAGAGAGAACTGATACCTCTATACCGCAAGATAGAAGGTAACTGGATTCGAAAATAACCTCTTTTGATATACAAACGAAATGTATAATACAACCAGCTGGAATACATAAGAAAAATGTATAGATCTATGATCACTTAAGAGGTAATATCTCCTAAACGTTGACAAATAAATTTGTTTTTATGTTGACCAGGCTGACATGAGTCTTTTTATAGTTTATATAGGACATATCTGTTTTTGACGTTGCTAATAGTTTATATAGGACATATGTTTTGACGCTGTTACTGTTTTTAGAATGATATATTGTTAATTTATTCTCATCATTTATATATTTCCTTATTTCCTTTCCTCGCTGAGCTATTTTTCCCTATTGGAGCCCTTGGGCTTATAGCATCTTGCTTTTCCAACTAGGGTTGTAGCTTGGCTAGTAATAATAATAATAATAACTGTGGGTTGTGGTGGCCGATGTGGTAACGTCCATGACTGGTGATGGCCAGACTGGGGTTAGAGTCCCGCTCAAACTCTTTGTTTCTTTGGTCGCTGCAACTTCACCATCCTTGTGAGCTAAGGATGGAGGGGTTTGGGGGAGCCTATAGGTCTATCTGCTGAGTCATCCGCAGCCACTGCCTGGCCATCCTTGGTCCTAGCTTGGGAGGGGAATGGGCTTGGGCGCTGATCATATGTAATATGGTTAGTCTCTAGGGCGTTGTCCTACTTGATAGGGTAACGCGACTGTCCCTTGCCTCTGCCACTCATGAGTGACTTTTAAACTTGTTCAATGTTCTGCCAGAACCCTTCTTTCTAAATCCAAACTTTACGAGAGAGAGAGAGAGAGAGAGAGAGAGAGAGAGAGAGACGTGAATCGAATCAAGTCTTAACATTGCAGCCTATTCCCCATCCCATTTTATTCAATATGAACTTCGGTTTGGTGCAGAAATACCTACACTACTATGACAATTATACCATCAACAATTAATGCGCAGATTACAATGGGTTGAGCTCAGAGGGATGGCACAGGAAAGACATAGGGGCTGAATTCATTAAGGACCTATACATGACGTGGGTGCCAGAGGATTTTAAGATAAGTTAAAGTACACGAGGGTGTAAAACTTTCTCTGTTGCACTATGAAGTCAAATTGAAATCGAGAGAATGAAGGAAAGCTTATTAATGGTTATTAAAGACTGAAGATTCAGATCATCTCAGGAATAATAATAATAATAATAATAATAAACACTGATCGCTTCCATTACCTTCCTTGGGTTAGAGTTCGCTTGCTTGAGGGTACACTCAAGCACACTCTTCTGTCTTATTTCTTTTCCCCTTCTTTTGTTACAGTTTTTATAGATTATATTGGAGATATTTATTTCAATGATGTTACTCTTCTTAAAATATTCTACTTTCCTTTTTTTCCATTCTCTCATCCTAAGTACTTAATGAAACAAAGAGAGAGAGAGAGAGAGAGAGAGAGGAGAGAGAGAGAGAGAGAGATGTATTAAACGTAAATTAGACAAATAAAACATTAATGTGAACGAATTTACATGGTTTAGTCAAGAAGTATGTTAACAGGTGATTAAATTCAAGTCTTCGAGACTTATCCCATAACACCTATTTCGTCTCCACAATAGATATAATGAGATCTACGCCGATATCAAGTTAATTCATAAAGATGTTCACATGCTAAAGAAGACTTTAGCACGCTAAGGGCTTGTGATGCACGCAAGATGTTGTGAAAGCTTGTATTGAATATAAGTCGACACAAGTCAGATGGGCCTGACCAGTACAGCTTTGCTGATCACGGCGATAGATTATCATTTACAGCTCGTTAAGGTATCTCAATCATAAAGTGTGTATATATATATATATATATATATATACGTATAAAACTGATTTCTCCCTTACATACATTATCTCATATTACACATTAACCATTAATCATTCTACCTTTTTACAAATCAGAAACTCTTAAGACATATTTAAAAAATGAAATAGTTATTATCTTCAAGATGACGTCAATGTTCTAATATTAATCATTTACATTTTGTTGGTTCTTCCTTCATTATAAACTGGCTGATCTGACTACCCCCCCCCCCTCTCTCTCTCTCTCTCTCTCTCTCTCTCTCTCTCTCTCTCTCTCTCTCTTTCTCTCTCTCTCTCGCACGTTATTCTATCTCATTTCCCTTCCTCTTGTTTCGTTAAGTTTTTATAGTTTACATAGGATATGTTTTTTAATGTTGTTACTACTCTTAAAACATTTTTTTTCCTCGTTTCCTTTCCTCACGGAACTATTTTTCCCTGTTGGAGCCCCTGGGCTTATAGCATACAGCTTTTCCAACTAGGGTTGTAGCTTAGCAAGTAATAATAATAATAATAATAATAATCATATCTTCCTACGCCTATTGACGCAAAGGGCCTCGGTTAGATTTCGCCAGTCGTCTCTATCTTGAGCTTTTAATTCAATACTTCTCCATTCATCATCTCCTATTTCGCGCTTCATATCCTCAGCCAAGTAGGTCTGGGTCTTCCAACTCTTCCAGTGCCTTGATACATATACATATGTATGAATGTATATAAATATATATATATATATATATATATATATATATATAATATATATATATATATATCATGTTTAATTGGGAGCATAGCGAGCCATAACGGAGGGGAAAACCATTAATTGAATAATTAGCTTTAGTTCACTACCTAACATACTCGTAGATACAATGAAATGCTCCCGTAAAATTCTAGCTTTTACCAACAAAAAAATATGAAACATTGCTATTAAACGAGGCAGCAAAATTTGACGAAGCTGCCAGTTGTTAACGAGAGAGAGAGAGAGAGAGAGAGAGAGAGAGAGAGAGAGAGATTCCTAAAATTAGTTCACTTATATTAATGACGATTGTTTACGTAGAAGTTCTGTGAATATAACAAGTGCAGTAATAAATCCATATACACTTTAAAAGTTCTAACTTGCAGGAAATTATTTTATATTGAACAGGCTAACATAAATCTTTTTTTTATAATTTATATATGAAAGATTTGTTTTAATGTTAATGTTTTTAAAATATCTTAATAAGTTAATGATTTCCCATATTGTTTATTCATTTATTTCCTATCCTCACTGGGATATATTTCTGTTGGAGACCTTGGGCTTATAGCATCTTGCTTTTCCAACTAGGGTTGAAGCTTAGCTAATAATAATAATAATAATAATAATAATAATAATAACAAAAGTAAATGAATAGAAAGGGGGTAATAATAGATTGAGTCTACAAAACAACTTAATCTCTGCAACTGAACTTCAATTACAAAGAAAAAAGCTGACTGAAAAAATAAGTATTTTTAAAGTATATATAAAAAGGATCTTCAAAGTTTGGTAATTTAGGTCCTATGATATATATATATATATATATATATATATTTATATATGTATGTATAATATATATATATATGAAATTGTTAAATAAACAAGGTTTTGAATAGTGCCCAGACATTCATAATAGCTATTACATATATATATATATATATATATACACACATATCCTCTAAGCAAATATAATGTTACTATCTTGATGTATATTTTAAATCTGAATGTATTCTTATCAATAAATTACTAGCTAAATCGAAAAAAAAAGGGTTTTTATAACAAGATTCTCCTCTCATTATCGTAAATTTTTTAAGAGAAAGACATCATAAACTTAATATAAAGAGAATTGAAATATATTTACATGCTAAGATCAATGTTAACAGGAATTAATAAACGGCAAACCATTTTATTTTACATAAGCGGTCACACGAGAGTGAGATAGACAACCTTTCACCACAACCGCCATCGAGCAACTGACCCCTCTCCCCTGATCCCACTTCCCTAGCCAAGACCGGACTCCCCGAGTCTCTCTCTCTCTCTCTTCACCCGACCTTCTCGCCTCACCCGCATGATCACCCACCAAGGATTCACCCAGCATGAATCACCCGGTCTCACCCGCTTCGATGCTCGTGAGCTGTCACCCGCCAGCCCCTCCTCCCCCTAGGGTATACCGGACCACCCTCTCTCTTCGCTCGCCTCAACCAAACCTGTTTATTTTCCTCTGATTTTGTTTCTTTTTTTTCTTACTTTATTACTCTATGGCGAGCGTTTAACGTTAATAGATATTTCTAAGGATTATTTGCTTTTCTGTTTAATATTCTTCGATTGCCTTTTAGAGTTTCTCAAGCTAAATAAGTCATGTGACAGTGACTTTCAAATCTTCGGGGAACTATAGCAAGGATTTCAAATCCAACCGCCCTACAATAATTCATCTTATTTGCTGCATTATCTAATGCATGTATAATTCACAAATAGTTTCCTGAATCCATTTTATTTCCTCACGTATTAACTCATATTGAAAACAAACTAAAGGATGTGACTCATAACTGTGTAAGTGATTTCAATCGTTCCAAGATGGAGTCGAGCTACCACAGACTGGGCCACGAAGCCTGTAGGCCTACAACACAATACCTTCTGTCCTTGTAAACAACGGGGGGGGGGGGGTTAATCTGGTCGTAAACACTTCACTTCACTTATCACACCTCAAACTGACCTGAAGACACTCGCACGCAAACACACACACACACACACACACACACATATATATATATATATATATATACTGTATATGCCTGTATATATACATACATTGTATGTGTGTATAATATATAAGTATGTATGTACACAAACACACACACAAACGTGTATATATATATATATATATATATACACGTTTGTGTGTGTGTTTGTGTACTTACAATCAACCTAATACCAACCTAAAACGAAAGTTATTTCTCTCTCTATATCTGCTATATCTATATCATGAAAACTGAAGTCAAGAAGAGGTCCCTATACAAATGGAAAATTCCTATTCAACCCAAAACATGCACCTTTTGAAACTTAAGAAGGTGTCAAGGGCACATAAAAAACGACTATTATTCGATTTAGCCACAGAGGAATTCAATGCATTAAAAGGAAAATAATATGAGCTTTCAATAAGGGAAAGAGAAATGTTTAATTCTTATCTCAATATGAAACTGCCAACACTTTCCTCGTTCGAAATTAAGGAGCAGAGCAACTTTTCATTATCATTATTATTACTTGCTAAACTACAACCCTAATTGGAAGGGTTGAAACAGGGAAAATAGCCTAGTGAGGAAAGGAAAATGGGCAAATGAAATATATTAAGAATAGCATTTAAATATCGCCTATATAAACTATAAAAACTTTAACAAAACCAGAGGAAGAGAAATAAGATAGAATAGTGTGCTTGAGTGTACCCTCAAGCAAGAGAACTCTAACCCAAGACAGTTAGAGAAGGATTATTCCTATAATAATAATAATAATAATAATAATAAATCAAATGTGAAGAGGGAGTAGACATTAGAAACAACTTCGTAAATACACAAAGAATTATGTAGGCAATCAAACCTACTAATGTATTCGTGTCGTGCAAAAATAAACAAAATATTGAAAAAGAATTTCCTTTTCGAACACTTGAGTTTAAACTATAAAAAATAATCCAGCAAATACATGACACATTGAACATGAATAAAAACCCTTTTCACATCCCTTAAATAAAAAATAAAAAAATAAAAAATAAATATTACTGCTGTTCATTAACTCTGGGCAATGGAAGGACAGCAGCCAAAGGGTAGCTTGCTCTAGTGTTGAGATTTGCTAATCCGCCATGAACCTCATTATCATCATTATCGTTATTACTAATTACCAATCAATTTATTGTTAAATTTTTCCCATCGTTTATTTATTTTCTTTTTTTCCTTTCCTCACTGAGCTATTTTCCCCTGTTGGAGCCCAGGGGCTCATACCATCTTGCTTTTCCAACTAGAGTTGTAGATTGGCTAATAATAATAAAAATAATAATAATGATAATAATAATGATAGGCTGCAACCCTAGTTGGAAAAGCAGGATGCTATAAGCCCAAGGGCTCCAACAGGGTAAATAGCCCAGTGAGGAAAGGAAATAAGGAAATAAACTACAAGAGTAATTAAGAATTAAAAACAGTAATAAAATAAATTCATATATAAACTATAAAAACTCCAAAAATGAAGAACATGAAAAAAAAATAAGATAGAATAGTGTGCCCTAGTGTACCCTCAAGCAAGAGAACTCTGCCCCAAGACAGTGGAGGGCCATGGTATAGTGGCTATGGCACTATCCAAGACAAGAGAACAATGGTCTGATTTTGGAGCATCCTTCTCCTAGAAGAGCTGCTAACCATAGCTAAAGAGTCTCTTCTACCCTTATCAAGAGGAAAGTAGCAACTGAACTAATACAGTGCAGTAGTTTGATCTTCTTGTGTACCTCATAAGGAGTACAAGCTGGGTGATTCGACAGTATAAAGTAGATAGCAATAATAAGCTTTAGAAGCGCAACAAGAAAATGCAGTTATTATAAATTATGAAAGCTAATTAATCGCATGGAATAGAAGAGCTGATGCCAATTGAACAGGAATAATACAGGAATAATATTGAGCGTATAATGCATATTTCTATACATAGATGTAAATCAAAGCTAAGTTGTAAGCTTAAGATTTGCGCTCTGAGAAGGAAAAGACAATAAATACATTTACTGAGCACTGGTTTTCACATGAGAATCCTGCATATCTGTTGTGTATTTAATGTAAAAAAAAAAAAGAAAAAAAATTACAAAGATTTTTGTGCAATCGTCAATTGCCGAGTAAAAATCTAGACGGAAAATTTTTTTTATTAAAGAAAAATGTTTATATATAAGAATAGGGAATTTAATTCATCTTGAATTAGGTCTCGTTCCGTAATGTGTGTGTGTAAGAATACGACAGGAGAGAGAGAGAGAGAGAGAGAGAGAGAGAGAGAGAGAGAGAGAGAGAGAGTTTACCAACACTCTTTCTTCTTTCCTTTCAACCAAATACTCTAACATTTCTTACCAGACAGACGTATTCTTCGTAAAATTAAAAAGAATATTAAAGTTGTTCCCAACTAGTCTTTTAGTATTAGTATTTTCATATTACAATAAGAGTGATATTAAAAAAGGAAACTAAATATTTATCAGCATATATAAGGAACCCATTAGTATAGATGAATTTACATGGATTGGTCAATATAAATGTTAGCAGATGATTAAATTCAAGTCTTCGAGACTTGTCCCACAACTCTTCTAGGAGAAGGACACTCCAAAATCAAACCATTGTTCTCTAGTCTTACGTAGTGACATAGCCTCTGTACCATTTTCTTCCAATATCTTGGGTTAGAGTTCTATTGCTTGAGGGCACACTCGGGCACACTGTTCAATATAATCTCTCTTCCTCTTGTTTTGTTAAAGTTTTTATAGTTTATATAGGAATTATTTATTTCAATGTTTTTACTGTTCTTAAAATATTTTATTTTTCCTTGTTTCCTTAACTCACTGGACTATTTTTTCCTTGTTGGAGCCCTTGGGCTTATAGCATCCTGCTTTTCCAACTAGGGTTGTAACTTAGCATTTAATAATAATAATAATAATAATTTGTTTCGTCCCCACTGAAGACATGAGGAGATTCATGCCGATTTCAAGTTAAATCATAAAGTTCACACGTTGAAGCAGACTTAAGGAAGCTAATGGCTTGTAATATACGCAAATGTGAAAGCGTATATTGAAAATAAGTCGAGACACACATGTCCTAAAGCAACAAATATCGAAATACTACGATTCTATCTCATTAATCCTTTCTCCTTCCAATGGTATTTCGTCTTCCGTTCTCATCATCTCTGTCTGTCTTCTGTTTATCTTGAGCTCAACCTCATGTGATATTTCATGCACTCTCTCTCTCTCTCTCTCTCTTTCTCCCAACAAATGAATCCCTTTATTCCTTTCAACCAAATAATCTTAAATTTTCTTGCATTGATTTACGTTTCAAATTTGAAAACTACAGCAGAGAGAGAGAGAGAGAGAGAGAGAGAGAGAGAGAGAGGCGTAAAAATCATAGCCATCACTTGTAACGGACTAATAGAAAAGGACTAATATTGAGCGCAGAAAAATAAAAGACAATATTGTTATTATTATTATTACTAGCCAAGCTACAACCCTAGTTGGAAAAGCAAGATACTATAAGACCAAGGGCTCCAATAGGGAAAAATAGCCCAGTGAGAAAAGGAAATAAGGAAATAAATAAATGATGAGAACAAGTTAACAATAAATTATTCTAAAACATTAATGATAATAGTAAGAATAAACATCATATACGCTATGATTTCAATTCTTTTAAATCTATACCTTTCATGATTTATAAGTATATAAAAGAAAAAATATTTCGAGTTTTTGACGCCACTAAGAGATTATGTATCATTATAAAATGTGGAATAAAAATGCAGGAATACCATATATACAGTATACATGTGTATATACTGCATATATTATTATCATCTACGCCTATTGACGCAAAGGGCCTCGGTTAGATTTCGCCAGTCGTCTCTCTCTCTCTCTCTCTCTCTCTCTCTCTATATATATATATATATTCGCCAGTCGTCTCTCTCTCTCTCTCTCTCTCTCTCTCTCTCTATATATATATATATATATAGAGAGAGAGAGAGAGAGAGAGAGAGAGAGAGAGAGAGACGACTGGCGAAATCTAACAGAGGCCCTTTGCGTCAATAGGCGTAGGAGGAGATGATAATAATATATACAGTATATACATATGTGTACTGTATATATGGTATTCCTGCATTTTTATTCGAGAGAGAGAGAGAGAGAGAGAGAGAGAGAGAGAGACGACTGGCGAAATCTAACAGAGGCCCTTTGCGTCAATAGGCGTAGGAGGAGATGATAATAATATATACAGTATATACATATGTGTACTGTATATATGGTATTCCTGCATTTTTATTCGAGAGAGAGAGAGAGAGAGAGAGAGAGAGAGAGAGAGAGAGACGACTGGCGAAATCTAACCGAGGCCCTTTGCGTCAATAGACGTAGGAGATGATGATAATACATACAGTATATACATATGCGCACACACACACATATATATATATATATATATATATGTATTATATATATATCTACAGTATACATATGATCCCTCTCCTTTGGGCAGGCTGTTGAAGTTGAAAGTTCAAGTGAGTAATAACAAATACTGTATATCATCCGAGAATGTTTACATGTTTACGACTAGGCTACAAAGGAAATGCGTTTTAGGCCTAAAAATCAAGTGGCCGAGCCTATGACATGGTCGATTCACACGAGCCGTTTTCTTTCCGACAGGCTGGGTGGGTAGCAAGGTCCATTAATGGGACCTTGGGTGGTAGCTAACCCCTCGAAGTGTTTTCTTAGACTGTCACGTGAGGACCCAGTAAATTACGATCATTTTGACACAATAAGACCTTGGTTGATAACTGTGTTGATAAAATAAGTTACGCAACTTCATTATACTTTATGCACCATGCCAAGAATATTAAAATTACGATAAACTCACCTGTTTTATTTAATGCCTCTCCAGTCATTTCTATATCTTTTATTTATGTATATTATTTCTATACATCTTGTTTGCCATGTCAAACATCTCCTCATACCCTTGAACAACTTCAATTAACCTCTCATACATGGTGTCAACAACAAACTAAGAGTAATTTTACCAAACTCGGTTAAAATCATAAGTTTAAATTCAATGACTTAATTGTTCTATAGTATCATTAAATTTTTGTCTCATAATTAGGAATAATAAATTTATTATTATTATTATTATTACTAGCTAAGCAACGACCCTACTTGGAAAATCAAGATGCTATAAGCCCAAGGCCTCCAACAGGGAAAAATAGCCCAGTGAGGAAATAAATAAATGATGTAAGTAATAAAAATTAAAATAAAATATTTCAAAAACATTATCAACATTAAAACAGTTATTTGAAATATAAACTATAAAAGGACTTAAGCAACTCTGTTCAACATAAAAACATTTGCTGCGTTTGAACTTTTGAAGTTCTAATAATAATAATAATAATAATAATAATAATAATAATAATAATAATAATAATAATAAATCTTGAACTGACGAAGTTATGAATAACACGATTCCTTCCCTTACCTTTCCTGTTAAAGTTACTTAAAAAACAGTTTACCTTCTAAACTGATCTAAAAAAAATCTATGACAAGATCACTGGTCACGCAGTTACAAAAATGCTGGAAAATTACAAAATACTAAAACGGATGCTGAACCAAAAGTTAATTGCTTGCAAGAAGATATATATATATATATATATATATACATATATATATATATATATATATACTATCAAATAAATCCTACCGTACAGAAAATGCATTGCTTTTATTCAACTGCATGCAATTACGATCAGTATTTCATGAAAACAGTATCGTAAAAGAAAGACGAAATGAAACTTGAGTACCCCTCGCTGTATATAGGAAAGGTAGGTCACAAGAAATGGGATTTCTTGTGCAAAACAGTTAACATCCTTAATGGGATTATCGTCAAGCAAGACCTTTTTTGTCTATAAATCAGGATAAGAAGAGACTGCCAGTAAACAGAATGAATGGTCACTACTTATTTTTTATAGCTATTAACCCAATGCATTTTCTATAGTATTAATTTTATCATCATAATAAAGAACGTGGTTAATTATTGCGTCATACATATTATTCGAAATCTTATATACTTGTAATCTATTACCGAAATCTAATGTTATGTCTCTCTATACCTGCTCTAAAAACCACACATTTGAAAGCATTAAAACTCAAAATCATGCACGTGAATTGACACAGACCATAAACGGACGTAAGTGGAAGTATATTTCTGAGGCTTTTGTTCTGCAGTGGAATACAATACTACTGAATTATTCACTCCCAAATGTCATGGTAAACCTAACCAAATGTAGTCATTTTGGAGCTGATGTCATTTGATAAATGATTTTTGAAGTACTTTAACTGTACTTGCCTCTTAATAATGAATTACCTTAGGAAAAAACTAATGGCTCCTCTCTCTCTCTCTCTCTCTCTCTCTCTCTCTCTCTCTCGTAGTTTCCTGTTTGACTCAATGTTATTACCAAACACTTTCTCACCTATTTCAGAATATATACACTATATATATACACATATATAGTATATATATATATATATAAATATATATATAGTATATATATAAATATATATATATACCTATATCTATATATAATATATATATATATATATGTATGTATATCCCATATCGATCCTACTCAGAAAACCTTTGGTCCTGTATTTTCAATATTTGAAAAGATACAATAGATAAATTTTGCAAAATACAAGGAGGGGGAGGGAGTAAAATTTGTAAAATGATACCTAGGTTAAAAGTCTCCTTAGCTACAAGGAGGTCAATTTGATTACTCAATATCATTATCATTTGCTAGGCTATAACCCTAGTTGGAAAACCAGGATGCTATAAGCCCAAGGGCTCCAACAGGGAATGTAGCCCAGTGAGGAAAGGAAACAAAGAAAAACAAAATATTTTAAGAACAGCAATATTAAAATAAATATTTCCTATATAAACTATAAAAACTTTAACAAAATAAGAGGCAAAGAAATGAGATAGAATATTGTACCCGAGTGTACCCTCAAGCAAGACAACTCTAACCCAAGACAGAAGAAGACCATGATATAGAGGCTATCGCACTACCCAAAACTAGAGAACATTGGTTTGATTTTAGAATGTCTTTCTCCTAGAAGAGCTGCTAAACCTAAGCGATTATTATTATCATCCTCATCATTTGCTAAGATACAACTCTACTAGGAAAATCAGGAGCAGGAAAAGCAGGGGAAACAGCCCAGAGAGGAAAGGGAGCAAGGAACCTACAAGTAATTAACAATTAAAATAAATTATTTCAAGATCAGTGACAATAAAATAAATCTTTTTATATAAACTATAACCCCAGTAGGAAAAGCAGGAGCTCCAACAGGGAAAAACAGCCCAGAGAGGAAAGCAAATAAGGAACATACAAGAGAAGTAATTAACAATTAAAATACATTATTTCAAGATCAGTGACAATAAAATAAATCTTTTATATATAAAATATAACTCAAAAAACAAGAGGGAGAGAAATAAGATAGAATACTGTGCTCGAGTGTACCCTCAAGCAAGAAAACTCTTGCCAAAGACAGCGAAAAACCATGGTACAGAGTCTATGGCACTACCCGAGTCAAGATAACAATGGTTTGATTTTGTGGTGTCCTTCTCCTAGAAGACATGTTCAAAATAAGATCTATGAGAGATCATATAGTAAAGACTATGTAACTTAAATTCAAATGAATCCGACATTTTAAATCAATACTTTTGACCGGTGATTTCAATTATCAAATAAATCTGTTTACAGATATTAACAAATGTATAAATATAAAAGCCTTTATGATTACCAAAGTCATTCATAGACCTTCCAGACTAATGTCTTGAAAGAAAGAATTAAGATTACGAATGTAACGACAAAAAATGAAAACAAATAGAGATAGACTAAAGAAAATATGGAAGCTATTTGGATTCTAAATAAATCCAATAATAATAATAATAATAACAATAATAATAATAATCTTTTACAACCTCCTAGTTATAGTGTAGCCTAAATCCTTTTCATTCCCTTCTAGAAAAAAACTGTATATATATATATATATATATGTATATATATATATATATATGTATATATATATATATATATATATATGTATATATATATATATATATATACACACCCACAACAACAAATGTAACCATTCTAGTCCACTGCAGGAAAAAGCCCTCAGAAATGTCCTTATCATTATCTGGGGTCTTAAAACATTTCTATATTGGGACCTTCTCAATTGTTCAAAAATGATTTTTTTTATGAAAGAGAAAGAGAGAAGAAAATTCACGTAGCTGATAGAAATCACTATTATTATTATCATCATCTCTATTATTATAATTACTATTATTACTTGCTAAGCTACAACTTTAGTTGGAAATGCAGGATGCTATAAGCCCAGGGGCTCCAACAGGGAAAATAACCCAGTGAGGAAAAGAAAACAAGAAAAAATAAAATATTCTAAAAACAGTATCATTAAAATAAATATTTTCTATATAAACTATAAAAACATAAACAAAATAAGAGAAAGAGAAATATGATAGAATGGTTTGTGACCGAATGTACCCTCAAGTAAGAGAACTCTAACCCAAGACAGTGGAAGACCATGGCACAGAGGCTATGGCACTACCCAAGACTAGAGAACAGTGGTTTGATTTTGGAGTGTCCTTCTAGAAGAGCTGCTTACCATAGCTAAAGAGTCTCTTTTACCCTTACCTAGAGAAAAGTACCCACTGAACAATGTTATAAAGGAGAATAGTTTTTCGTGAACGATGGGAGAAATTGATTCATGAATGTGGTACAGAAGGTAATTAAGAGAACAGGAAGAAATGAGAAGGATTGGTGATTAGAAAAGATGATTGGATGTCTTGGACTATATATATATATAATATTATACACATGTGTTGTCCAGTATATTTAAACATGCAAAAACATATATATATATATATATATAGATATAATATATATATATATATATATATTGATGTTGGTCACCAACAGATGTATGCCACCTATGTTATTACTGAACGTTTGAAATAGATTTTATTTATCTAGTTAGTAGGCTAACTGTGGCTAGCGTTATAGTAAGATCATTCCTATTTATTTTCAGAGAGAGAGAGAGAGAGAGAGAGAGAGAGAGAGAGAGAGAGACGAAAGGTTAGTAGAAAACTCTTATGACAGAGACTACAAATCATGATCATAGCAACAACAACAACAACAACAATAATACTTTCCCCTCATCTTTTGTTTCTTCAAAGCATGAGACACGCGTGTGCTCCCCCCCCCCCTGCCACTAGGGGGACCCCCTCCCCCCAACCGTGGGAAAAACAGAGAATTTCTCCAAAGAAAAAGATGGGGTATAAATCATTTTTATTTTACTGAAGAAGCAAAGGGAAGTAACTTGTTAAACTTAAATGTATACATATACATATACCTTTTCCTCACTAGGCTATTTTTCCCTGTTGGAGCCCTTGGGCTTATAGTATCATGCTTCCCCAACTAAGGGATGTAGCTTAGCTAATAATAACAATATTAATAATAATAGTAAATAAAATAATAATAATAATCTTTTCCTCACTGGGCTATTTTTCCCTGTTGGAGCCCTTGAGCGTAGAGCATCCTGCTTTTCCAAATAGGGTTGTAGCTTAGCTAATAACAACAACAACAACAACAATAATAATAGAGTCATTTTTTCAAGATCTAACTATTCAAACTAGTGTACCAGAATGTGCTCTAGTGACAGGAATCCTTCACAAAGACCACAATGATCAATAACTTTGTCTGATACAAGATCATTTCAAAAATGACCTCAATTCTGAGGCTGCTGGCATCAAGTAAGGATGGCCAAGGAATAATTTAACTTCTGGACTTTCAACTCTCTTGCCATTTCTTCAAACTGTAGGGCCTAATATGTCTTATTATAATGAGTAGGCAAAACTTTCTATAACTGATTTCTATTTACTACTAATACTAATACTATTATTATTACTAGCTAAGCTACAACCCATAGCTGGAAAAGCAAGATGCTATAAGTGCAACGGCTCCAACAGGCAAAAAAAAAACCCAGTGAGGAAAGGAAATAAGGAATGAATAAACGCTATAAGAAGCAATGAAATCAAAATTAAATATTTTAAAAACAGTAACAACATTAAAGAGATATTTGATATAAATACTATAAAAGGCTTCTTTAGCTGTCGATTTTGCGAGAGAGAGAGAGAGAGAGAGAGAGAGAGAGAGAGAGAGAGAGAGAGAATCTGACCCTCCCAACTTCCTGTTAAAACGCTAAAGCAACGAGTGTCAAAACCTCTTCAATCACTTCGCTTCACTTTCATTATCAGCTGTCAATCATCATGACTCCCCTATTGACTTAAAACATCGATAAGAGATATTTTGGTTCCCGGTTTTAACAGTTATTGCCTTCGTAAATGTTTTCACTCTTGTCGTCGCCTTCTCTCTCTCTCTCTCTCTCTCTCTCTCTCTCTCTCTCTAGCACGACCATTATCTAATCAAGAAACTTCATCCCACTTTCTATAAGATTTAAGATCAGGAAAAATGCATTGATGCATATCGACACAAGACCAATCAGAGATTTCTGACCTCTGCCAAAGGTTAATGGAGTGGTCCATATTATATATATATATATATATATTCTTAACATAAGGAAAAATTAAAAGATTGTGTATATGTAAAAAATTATCTAGAGTTTTGTCAGCTATTGGACCTGTTCCTAGAGAGAGAGAGAGAGAGAGAGAGAGAGAGAGAGAGAGAGAGCGAGATTCAGGATTAACAACACAGTCTCGCACTACTTTCAATCTGCCACCTCAGTTCACGAAGGTAGGGAACATACCAGAATAAAAAAAAAAAGTGTTGGAAAACGAAGAAAGCCCTTGTTCTGTGGCATGACATTTCAGACCATATCAAATTACAGCTTTGGCTAAATCTCTCACTCACTGTAACGTACAGATTGGTGAAATGATCTTTCAAATCGTGCATTGAATTGGTGGAACTTCAGAAGTTCAAACTCTCAGGCTGACTATAACTGTTATATTTCGTCTCGATTTGTTTAGAGCAAAGAATGCGTTCTTCACACACACACACACACACACACACATATATACATATATATATATATATATATATATAATATAATTAGTATTCCATCAGTTATGCAATTCATGTAATATTATTATTATTATCAGGCAAGCTACAACACTAGTTGGAAAAGCAAGAGGCTATAAGCCCAAGGCTCCAGCAGGGAAAAATAGCTCAGCGAGGAAAGGAAATAAGGATATAAATAAAGGATGAGAAAAAAATAACAACTAAATTATTCTTAAAACAGTAATATCACAACAGACATGTCATATATAAACTATAAAAAGATTTATGTCAGCCTGTTCAACATAAAAATATTTGCTGCAACTTTGAACTTTGAAGTTCTACTGATTCTAATTGATTGAAAACAGGGGTAATAATCGAAGGTCTCTCCGAACACCTGGATATCTGCAACTGAATTCCAGTTACAAACGAAAATGCTATTGAAAAACGTCATTTTAAAATGCAAATCAAAATGATCTTCATAGCTCCTTAATCTGGGTCCCATATGAACACATTCGTATGATCATAACAAATCAATTGTTCAAAAATATTCAAAGAATTGACATTTTAAAAGTGTTTGAATTAACGCTTGGAATATCCGGCATGGATGGATGTTATCGAGCGTGTGTCATGGACCTTAAATGTGGTCGGTCTCTCTCTCTCTCTCTCTCTCTCTCTCTCTCTCTCTCGTATGTACATCGGTCTGATGCAGTTAAAAATCAAAGGCTTGAGTCAATATAACAGAAAGGGGGAAGTTATATTTATGGACCCCTTGGGACACTTTATAGGTAAGAGAACATTATAGGAACGAGAGATTACACTTTAGCAAAGAAGCAAGTGAGTATACGGAAACCAACTTAATCTTGACCTGTACAGTTACTTAAGGAACACAGAAGGCAAAGGACAAACTCGACCCCTAGAAATCCTCAAAAAATAGAAGAAAATCGTCAGAAAACTTGGATAATGCAGATAAGAGTAAAACTAAAACATTAGTAAATCAGGGGAAACTACCAAAGCCACACAAGAAGAGCAAAAAGATAAAAAATTTCCTCAGAGTGGTCGAATTCAATGCTCAGTCAGTTAGAAACGAAATAAAAAAAACTTCAGGGCAATGATAGCTAATGAGGTACTAGATGTCATAGGCATTACCAAGATCTGGATTCAAGAAATAAATAAATAAACAATTTATTGGAGAATATTAAACCCAGGTTTCAAGCTTTTCATGATCGCCTTCCGAGAAAAGGTGGAGGGATGACGCTCTATGTTAAAAATCACCTAAGCCCAATATAAATTGCATTAGAAACCGAATATGAAGTGACAGGTGCAAAGGTTAACACCACAGGAAACAAATTATGACAGAATGAAAATATCAGAGGAAGACTCGAAAGTGTAAACTGATCCACAGCATTGAAAACGTGTCCTGCCCATGTTACATTTGTTCAAAGATTCATTTGAAATACTTCAATCTATTCATACAGCAATGGGAAATTTACAAGCTGAAATGTATCAAATACCGACCTTTTAAAATAAACTAATAATAATAAGTGTAAAAATAACATTTTTCTCTCTCTCTCAGCAATTCTAAAACACTAATAAGTGTAAAAATAACGACCTCTCTCTCTCTCTCTCTCAGCATTTTTCCATTAAAATTAATTCATCAGTATAACGCTATTTTGAAATTGTATGTCTTCAGCTACACCGATTTATTAAACTGTGCACAGGGCGATGAAATGATGGAATGTCGAATACAAGGCAGGTTTTATTTGAACGAAAATGAGAAGAAATTGTCATAAATACGCTTGGAATAAGTAGCTTGAGTGTGTTAATACGTGTGCAGTTCCTGTCTGATTTGCAGTTATTTATGTAAGGTGGTCTGGGAATACAATAGTTCCATGTTATTCTCGCCCCTAAGATATTGTGTATTCATTATACACGCAGAATAATACGCCTAAATACCATATATACAGTATATTATGTACCATATATATTTACAGTATGCATAAGCAGGATCCACTGAGAGTGTTGAAATGTCTAAGTGCGTGTAAAGCAGCTCTTCTAGGAGAAGGACACTCCAAAATCAAACCATTGTTCTCTAATCTTGGGTAGTGCCATAGCCTCTGTACCACGGTCTTCCATTGGCTTTTGAGTTAGAGTTCTCTTGCTTGAGGGTAAGCTTGGGCACACTATTCTATATTCATCTTCCTCTTGTTTGTTAGTTTTTATAGTTTATATATGAGATATTTATTCTAATCGTTTTGCTCTTCTCATATTTTATTTTTTCTTTGTTTCCTTTCCTCATTGAGCTATTTTCCCTGTTGGAGCCCCAGGGCTTATAGCATCCCGCTTTTCAACTAGGGTTGTAGCTTAGCATGTAATAATAATAATGGTAATAATAATAATGATAATACTAATAATAATAACAAACAGATTTAACCAGTGGC
Source organism: Palaemon carinicauda (assembly GCF_036898095.1). Taxonomy (NCBI): domain Eukaryota; kingdom Metazoa; phylum Arthropoda; class Malacostraca; order Decapoda; family Palaemonidae; genus Palaemon; species Palaemon carinicauda. The sequence continues at coordinate 30,360 of NW_027168850.1, read as the reverse complement.
TGGTTTTAACAACTCCACAGGAAATGCGGTTAAGCCTACAGATCAGATGGCAAAGCCTATATGGCTGGGCCCCGCACTATTGCACCCAGGAAATTTTACGACAAAGGGACACCGCCAGAATTGCCATGAAGGAATTAGGGATTTTTATAGCTATGCTAAAACCCTATTTGGAAAAGCAGTATGCTATAAGCCCTACTATGTCAGCCTGTTCAACATACAAACATTTTATTATTATTATCATTATTATTATTGATTGCTAAGCTATAACCCTAGTAGCAAAAGCATGATGCTATTAGCCCAGGGGGTGGAGAGGGGGGGCCGCTACAACAGGACAAAAAGCCCAGTGAGGAAAGGAAACAA
>NW_027168850.1:22500-25000 GCF_036898095.1 Palaemon carinicauda | reverse complement strand
TGGCTACAGGTTTTCACCATAACAGGAACCACGTTTATTTTTACAGAGGACCGAACACGACCATCCCTCACCACTGAACGACAAAGACTGACTCGGTGGCCCAACTGCGCAAGCGCTGTTAAAGCACAACTCCACCAGGGTTGCCAGGTTTTCCAAGTGAAAAAAGGCCAAAGTCTGATCAACTGCACCTTTAAAAGGCCAACCTAATAGAAAAAGGCCGAAAATATAGCATTTAAGGCTAACCAATTTCAAAAAGGCCAAATTTAGGTATTTAGCACGAAAAAAGGGACAATTTTAGAGGGTCTTTTGACCCGAAAAAAGGCCAACTGGCAACCCTGAACTCCACCCTCGCCTCCACCTCGCCCCTCCATCCACTCCACCACCCAGCCAGGGTCCCTCCCCCCGACCCAACCACCTTCTATTGGCTCGAAGCAAAACCTATTTTTTTCTCGTTTAATTTTTCTAATTCTCTTACTCTGCTACGCGCGCTTAGCGTTTCTATATATTTCTTTAGTTTTTTTTTTTTACATTATTCTTCGCTTTCCTTTCGACGGTTTTATCACAAATGCACAAACATGCCTGAATAATAAATATATATATATATATATATATATATATATAATTATTTACTCTAACAGGTCCCTTCATTTCTATAAATGGATTCATAATTATAAAGGTTTCCTCTGCTTCCTCGTGAGCTACATCATTACTACGAATTTCAATATGAGAGAGAGAGAGAGAGAGAGAGAGAGAGAGAGAACTTAAACTGAATGGTTTTAATAATGGAAACAAAAAAATGTTATAGGGAAAAAATATAAAAAATGGGACCCAGACGTTGAGAGAGAGAGAGAGAGAGAGAGAGAGAGAGAACTTAAACTGAATGGTTTTAATAATGGAAACAAAAATATTTTATAAGAAAAAAATAAAAAAAATGGGACCCAGACGTTAAGAGAGAGAGAGAGAGAGAGAGAGAGAGAGAGAGAGAAAAAATGGCTTCACCTGACTACAAAGTTTGGTCAAAATTGGTACACTAGTTTTTGTGTGTGTGTAAAGTTCCTCACAAAAAGAGAAAAAGAAAAAAAAGACGAATTTGGACAAAAAATGCCATAAGGCATTGGGGCCTGGGAGACCATTCAATGCTCGTATCCAGCAGGGGGAAACCACTGCATTGGCAATACGGTGAAAGGTGTTGGACAGCAAAATGGAAGAATGAACATAAAAGGATTAAGGATAAAGGTGTCTAGTTTCAGTTCGTTTTTATGGTTTAAAGGCTGCTCATGAATGGCAGAGGAAAGGGACAGTGACATTGCCCTATCAAGCAGGACAATGCCCTAGAGAATGAACATATACACAATCATCAGCACCCAAGCCCCCTTTCCACCCAATCTAGAACCAAGGAGGGCCAGGCTATGACTGCTGATGACTCAGCAAATAGACCTATATGCTCCCCTAAACTCTCCTCCTTAGCTCACAAGGATGGTAAGGTTGCAGCGACCAAAGGAACTAACAAGTTGGATCAGGACTCGAACCCCCTCTGGCAATCACCAAGCAGTGACTTTACCAATCAGGCCACAACAACCATCAGAATAGATGCTCACCAGAACGTCAGCTGGGGAGGCCCAACCGCACCCCACACCACTGAGGGTCCCGAGCTGGGATCGATCTGCTGTCATGCGAATGCAAGGCGAACACGTTACCATTGTACTAGTCAGATTGATATGGACAGAAAGGAAGTAACAAATGGCGTTTACTAGTGCCTACAGTACACCGCTAGCGATGCACAGGTCGCACTAGCCCCCAAACGGAACAGAAACCCGACAGACAGACAGACAAATTGAACATCAGATCCTATATGGAGGAATATAATGGAATCAGCGCTAAGATGCAACCCTATAGACTATGTCATATTGCAATACGAAGCTAAAATGAGAAGGTGGACAGCAAAGGAGAGAAGAGACTAGAAGGCTAAAAAGTGGGTGAAGGAAAGCAAAGCATAGACCTTCAAGGAATGCCTACAGTACACCGCGCATGATTCACTGAGAGCAGCAACACAAACAATGAAAACTAATGATTAAAACGAGAGACAAATCATACAATTAAATTTCCCAATCCTCATTATTGTTACTAGTGTATGCGACCTGTCAAATTATGACGGCTAAATATTTAGCTAGATATGCACACAAACACGCATGCGCACCCCAAATCACCACGGTATGACTATTCCCTCTCCTCCTATATATATGTATATATATATATATATATATATACACAAGATACTTGCTCTTCATTATATAGCGATTATTATCATTATTATCATTATTATTATCATTATCATTAATAGTATTCCCTTTCAGTGAAGTTGATAATAAAAAATACCTTGATTCTAAAAAATGATACATTATTATTATTATTATTATTATTATTATTATTATTATTATTATTATTATTATTATTATCAAAGTATTAAAATATTCAGAATAATTAAATGAATAAAATTGCG
>NW_027168850.1:10000-12500 GCF_036898095.1 Palaemon carinicauda | reverse complement strand
CAGACTACTCGGTGTATGTGTTAGGCAAAAGGAAAATGAACCGTAACCAGAGAGAAGAATCCAATGTACTACTGTCTGGCCAGTTAAAAGACCCCATAACTCTGAGAACCCCTCTATCCTGAGAACACTTTATCACATCACCATAGTGTATGGTGTAGCTACACAATTCGTTGAGAGTGTATCAACTTCATCACACCTCCCTCCACAGGGCTTACCACACCTTCGCCATTTGTCTCACGTCCAAGCAGCTGCCTAATCTCTCTCTCTCTCTCTCTCTCTCTCTCTCTGGTAATGGATCTTGCTGGACAGATATAAGCTCCTAAATGCAACAGATGTTAAAGACCCAACAGGGAAAGTAGGCTTCTATCTTTTCATTTACATGCAGGCTCTATATAGGCATGGAGAGGGGGCTTGGGCGCTGATCATTATATATATATATACATATATATATATATATATATATCAAATATATATATATATATATATATACATATATATATATATATATTTATATGTATACATATATATATATACACATATATATATTTGTATATATATACATATATTTGTATATATATACATATATTTGTATATATATATATATATATATATATATTTGTATATATATATATATATATATATTATATATATAAATATATATATATATAAATATATATATATAGATACATACATATATATATATATATATATATATAATGTATATATACATATATATGCATAAAAATCACAGGAAAACGTGATGCTCAGATGCAGAAGAACCACAGGGAAAATGGAAATACGAAATATACGATCAAGTCCTGACTAGTTTCGTGATATAAATATATAAGTGTATATATATATATATATATATATGTATATATATATATATTATACATACACATATATATATACATATAGATATGGTCAGTCTCTAGTGCATTGTCCTGCTCGATAGGGCAATGTCACTGTCCCTTGCCTTTGCCATTCATGAGCGGCTTTTAAACCTTTACATAGACATCTCTAGCTATAAACAATGGCGTTTAGCATATTTTTTATAGTTTATATATGAAAGATCTATCTAAATATTGTTATTGTTCATCACTTCTCTTGTAGTTTATTTTACTGTATTTCATAGTTTCGTTTCCTCACTGGGTTATTTTTCCTCTTTGAACCCTTGGGTTTATAGCATTGTGCTTTTCAAAATGGGTTATAACTTAGATGATGATGATGATGATAATAATAATCTCTCTCTCTCTCTCTCTCTCTCTCTCTCTCTCATACGAATTTTTGTTTCAGTAAAAGTAGTTGAGATTTCCGTCAACAAATTAAACTAAATGAAAATTACCTATTATAAAAAAAAGAGTTTTCTCGAAATATTATATATTAAAACTAAAAACACGATATTAGAAAAGATGAAAGTCCGTCGCTAACTGGTTTATGGGTTGAATTTACCATACTGTCTGCTAGTGGTGGATGGCACTGTGCAATAACAGGTGTAGCTATGATTGGCAGACTAGCATAGATGACTCTCCACCAATCAGAGTTCGTTTTGAATCATTTGGGATGGGTGAGAAGGGCGTCAACATAGAGGCTTGATCTGCCTCTTGCATCATAGGTTGCACGGTCGCTATTTTGTCGAATATTGACACTTTTAGCATTAAACAAATCTTATAAGTGATAATATATACTTCTAAATAAATATTGCAGCATTATGAGGAGTATGAGTGATGGGGGAATAACCTTGTAATAGAGGAAGGCGGAGTTAACTTGAACTGGCTTAGCGAGGTTGCCATTGCAAATGATTGGGGGAGGTGCCAGCATTGCACGGTACTGTTGAGCTACTAGGAGAAATCTCTCTCTCTCTCTCTCTCTCTCTCTCTCTCTCTCTCTCTCTCTCTCTTTTTTCGTTGTTCTGTTATGAGGTAAATAAGAGGTTGTGGTGTGAGGTTATGACATTAGAAATAAACACATTATTATTATTATTATTAGTAGTAGTAGTAGTAGTATAGTAGTAGTAGTAGTAGTAGTAGTAGAAGTATTATTATTATTATTATTATTATTATTATTATTATTATTATTATTATTATCGTTATCGTTATTATTATTATTATTATTATTATTATTATTATTATTATTATTATTACTAGCTAAGCAACAAACCTAGTTGGAAAAGTAGGATGATATAAGCTCAATTGCTCCATTAAGGAAAAACAGCCCAGTGTAGAAATGAAAATAATGAATCCAAATAAACTATATATAAGAAGTAATGAATAATAAGTTATGAATATTAAGATCGGAAACAAGGTTGAAATAAATCTGTCTTATTATTCCACAATCTGGTCACAGCTGACATTATGTTACCATGGAAATGACAAACTTGTAATAGTATAAGATATATATTCTCTTTACTTCTTTATTTCCTTTCCTCACTGGACTATTTTTTCCTTGTTAGAGCCCTTGGGATTATAGCATCTTGCTTTTCCAACTATGGCTGTTGCTT
>NW_027168850.1:0-2500 GCF_036898095.1 Palaemon carinicauda | reverse complement strand
ATTATTAGCTAAGCTACAACCCTAATTGGAGAAGCTGGATGCTATAAGCCCAATTCCTCCAACAGGAAAAAATAGCCCAGTGAGGAAAGGAAACAAGGAAGTAAACTACAAGAGACGTAATAATAATAATAATAATAATAATAATGAGAGAGAGAGAGAGAGAGAGAGAGAGAGAGAGAGAGAGAGAATCAATATAAACGCTAAGACACATTGATAAAATTGGAGGCCCAAAACATACTGAAAACATTCATTATTTTTATAAAAACTTAAAAGTCTTCAACAAAATTATATCTCTTCATAAAACGCAAAGATTAAATAACGGTGTCATAAGTGTCATAACTCGTAAGTTATTATGATTATAACTGTCATTAATTTTATTAAAATGAAATTGTAACTATTATAAAATCCGAAATTAAATATGATATAAATTGAAGTATTTCTTGCAACACGCCTTAAGCTGCGTTCATGGAAGGGCCCTCAGTTTACAATCTACAACGAAGAAAAATGTAGGAAATAAAGCTTATTTAACTGTATTTACATTATCTATATAACCAACTAAAGTACAGGAAATATAGCTAATAACACTATATGTACAGTATCTGTATAACCAAGTATGATAAATAAGAGGATATAAACCTAATAAAACTATATACAATATCCCTATTCACTACGAGGTAAAACCTCCCCGGGAGTACGAGTAACAGACTCCCTTAACTCACTCTCTCTCTCTCTCTCTCTCTCTCTCTCTCTCTCTCTCCTTACACTCACAGGCTTCACGGTTCATCACCACCACGGTCATCACCACCTCATCACCAACACCAACGCATCACCATTTCATCACCAAACCTTACATTTCTCGCGACGTGTTACCAGCCTACTATAGTCAAACCATTCTGTCGTGGCCGCTGAGAAGAGCTCATTTCCAAAAGGTATCGTGTTCGAGTGTAAACATTTAGTTCATTTTCCCTTGAAGGAATCACTCTTTAGAGACAAGTCGAAAACCTTCGGAAAACAACGATAAAGCCAGATTAAGAGATTAGGCACCCCATTTTCCTCACCCTTTCTTTACAACTGTACTAAATCGTCTAAATGAAATCATCTTTGCAATACTTCCTTGGTTATTGTATTTCTTCTGTTACACTACAATATATATGTATATATATATATATATATTAAAAACGGACATCAAAGCATAAACAATGCTTACGATGACCCTGGAAGGGGTTTCTTTTATGGAGATATTTCAAATCATTTTAATATGCTGCCTTTGTCAGATACCTATCTTTCATAACCGATATCTCCAAACTTATAGTGGTCGGGTCACATCTGTCAATCAATGGCCATCCAGCTTATAAGATTAGGATTTCTTAAAGGAAGAAACAGTTTAATCTTTGATGTATCTTTTTCCCACCCTCTCTCTCTCTCTCTCTCTCTCTCTCTCTCTCTCCCTCCCTCTTTCAGGAACATTTGGGGCTTTAGAAGTACGGATACATGCTTTGGTGACATCAGTAAAAGGGCCGCGGTTCATGTTCTTTTTTGTGAAATACTTGTACACACTGTGTACTATTTCCCTGGCATTGGGACGGAAAACACGGTTTGAAGATGTTTCCATGGTTTATGTTTGCTAGATAATTCAGTCACTGTCTCAAACGGTACATTTTATACCCCAAGATCAACCATTCAAGGGATTAAATATGGATCGCTGATATTTGCTACATAAATTTACCCCCTGAGACCTCAAGGACAGGTCAAACTTACCTTCTGTCCAAGTCATATTAAGACGGTAGGATAGAAATGGCAGATATCCTGGGATTATGATTTTTGGGGAAATGCACTTGGTTGTAATTATCCTTGTAGAAATGAATACCTTACACTTAAAAATATGCCGAAAAACCGGTAAAAATCCAGTAATAAATGTTGCCAGGCATTTACCGTCTTATAAACGGAAATATGGACGTCAAATGGTGATATTATGATCATCAACCCGTAATAAGATAACAGGGTAGGATGAAAATTACTCTCCAATATTTTACTGAATTTCGGCCAAGAACAGTATATTTTTACGGATAATATCCGATTAAAATTGCGCTTATTTAACAGTGTACCTAATGAAATATATACTGTATGCTCGACAAGAATAACTGGAGAGAGAGAGAGAGAGAGAGAGAGAGAGAGAGAGAGAGAGAGAGCAGATTTAATCTTGTCTTAATCCAGTGAGATTAGTGAAAAAGGTGAGGATGCACCCTGGGCATACCCTGGGGAATGTCATCTGTCATTAACGGCTAGCATCATTCTCTAACCGCAGTGTTCATTTTTCCTTAAAGTGGTCGAAATATTTTGACATGGGTACGCTGTACAGGGGAACAGAAATCGTCTCAGCGGCCACGACAGAATGGTTTTACTATACCTCTCCTGGGGTCTCCCCACCAGCCTACTACCTCCTCTGGGATCCTCCCAAGCCAAGAGGTCCCCCAGCCCTACCCGACCACACACACTCTTG
>NW_027168849.1:252500-284448 GCF_036898095.1 Palaemon carinicauda | reverse complement strand
ACAGAAAAATCTAATGAAAGATAAATAATTCAGTGGCTGGAAAGAGACTAAACATTAGATCAAATAAACTACGTTTAAAATCTCTCACCGCATAAAGCTTGAGAACAAGAAAAAACTCTAGAAACGTTTACCTTCTTCCCCTAAAGAGACTAGGGAGAAGAGCAAAAACGATAACAACGTTACTCGCTTGAACGAAACGTTTATCCTCCTCTTTCTCCCTCCGTCTCTATCTCTCTCTCTCTCTCTCTCTCTTGACTTAGAACCTGAGAGAAGAGCCCAATCATATATATCGTTAAAACATATTATTGTTAAAGGAAAAAACTGAAATATTTCCCAAAATGAAAAGTTCCTTTATTAGAATTAAAACCATTAAGTTAAGAAAGAATGAACAAAACGCTAGACACGGTTACTCTTACTGCAACGTGACACCGTGAAAATTCTCTCTCTATCGTAACGATAGAGCGCAAGTTGAACGTTCTGAACGTCAACAACTGCAGAGACAAAACAAAACGTTAGTTCAACTTTGAAAACAGTACGAGACTATCAAAGAAATTCTTTCAAAAACATTAAAATAGCATAATATGTTAACAGGTAAAACCGAAATGACGGGCTCAATGTTAATTAACTTCGGTACCAAGAAAAGACCGCCTACTATTAGGAAAGGTCGAATATAAACAAATATAAAAATTAATTTTAATAAGTTTATAATAAAAGGAAGTTAATCGAAGAGGCCTATAAAAGGCGGAGAGATATAAAATAAATCTATAACTTTTGTTAAGCAAAATTAAGAAAGAGAGTCTATACTCTCTTAGACACCAACACTTCCGTCTAAGGGAAGGGTCGGCCATTTAAAGGTGAAAGAGAGTTCATACTCTCTTCGTCACCATAATTAATCAAATTAATTCCAAAAGTTAGCTAAGCTAATAATAAAACTTCCTGAATAGCGAAAGCTGAAATCTTAGAGCAATACTTCACCAAAAACCGTGAACAAGACTCCAAAATTATAAGCGTATCCATGAACGTCTTGCCGGAAGCACGACAGAGGAAAAATTGAAGTGGTGTCAACAAGAAGTACTGCAGTACCTGGCCACAGGTGGCGCTTGTGAGTACACCCCCCTCTTGTATAGCGATCGCTGGCGTATCCCTTCCGTAGAATTCTGTCGGGCAACGGAGTTGACAGCTACATGATTATCGGGTAAGTTTAATATTGAAAAATGGTTTTTATGCTACATCAGCAATTGGCCAAAGTACCAGACCTCTATAGAACTTGGAAATACTTATTTTGATGCGTGGCCACAACTAATGAAAATCAATGGAATTTATATTTACTTGTAAGAGCCAATTGCCATTCGGATCACATAATACGCACTCACAAATCAAGAGTTCAGGAAAAGCTTTTTTAAAGAAAAATCTGTGGATGATTTTGAAATGTGAAGGAGTTGGTGTAAAGATAAAGTTACAAAAACCACCAAAAAAATTATATATTAATATCATAAAAGACGAAAATAACGCATCTTCCTTTCACGTGAAGGATGACAAAAATAACGTTAAGGTTTGTAATAGTCTACCATAGGTATTTCCCGTCCAATACATTTTCTGTAAATAATTAATTTTGTTACGTTTTCTATGAGTTCAAAGCATCCTGGACATACAAGGACTATGCTACTGTGCAATATATGGGGCGAACTACAATGAGATCGAATTGTAAAATTATATCACAATATCAATTTCATTGTTTCTGTTTTTTTTCATCCTCAATTTCAGGGGAACACAGAAATCTATATAAATGCCAAAGGGATACAGAAGAACAAAACATTTTTTTTCGTGGACCTTATCATGGTTATCCCTATCTCACACACACACACACACTAACTATATATATATATATATATATATATATATATATATATATATATATATATATATATATATATATATAGGCAGAACATGTAGGCCTAATGAGAACGACAGATAATATATGGACAAAACGAATACCAGGGGAAGGAAGAAAAGACGATGGATTGACGATCTGAGAAAATTAGCGGGTATAAATTAAGTGATTTAAAATGTTATGGCATCCTAACATCGAAGGTCAATGACGCCGATATTTTTTTGTTGTAAAGAAAAATGTTATTTTTATTAGTAAAATAAATTTTTGAATATACTTACCCGATAATCATGTAGCTGTCAACTCCGTTGCCCGACAGAATTCTATGGAGGGATACGCCAGCTATCACAATACTAGAAGGGGGTGTACTCACCAGCGCCACCTGTGGCCAGGTACTATAGTACTTCTTGTTGACACCTCCTCAATTTTTCCTCGGTCCACTGGTTCTCTATGGGGAGGAAGGGAGGGTCAATTAAATCATGATTATCGGGTAAGTATATTCAAAAATTTATTTTACTAATAAAAATAACATTTTTCAATATTAAACTTACCCGATAATCATGTAGCTGATTCACACCCAGGGGGGTGGGTGAAAACCAGTGTACAAGATTAAAGGATAGCTAAGTATCCCATATTTCATATAACAGTTATCTCAAATAACAATGAAATAATAAGTACCTGGTAAGGAAGTCGACTTGAACCGTTACTCTGCCTCTTTTTTAAGTTCGTCTTCCTTACTGAGCGCAGCGTTCCTCTTGGAGGCTGAATCAACTCAAAGGTGCTAAAGTATATAGGGCTGCAACCCCTACTAAAGGACCTCTACACAACCTCTAACCCAGGCGCTTCTCAAGAATGAATTGACCACCCGCCAAATCAAAAGGATGCGGAAGGCTTCTTAGCCTACCGTAACAACCATAAAAACAACAATAAAAGCATTCAAGAGAAAGGTTAAAAAAGGTTATGGGATTAAGGGAATGTAGTGGCTGAGCCCTCACCTACTACTGCACTCGCTGCTACGAATGGTCCCAGGGTGTAGCAGTTCTCGTAAAGAGACTGGACATCTTTAAGATAAAATGATGCAAACACTGACTTGCTCCTCCAATAGGTTGCATCCATTATGCTCTGCAGAGAACGGTTTTTATTAAAGGCCATCAAAGTAGCTACGGCTCTTACTTCGTGGGTCCTTACCTTCAGCAAAGCAAGGTCTTCCTCCTTTAAGTGAGAATGGACTTCTCTAATCAGAAGCCTTATATAATACGAAACCCCGTTCTTGGACATGGGCCTCGAAGGTTTCTTGATGGCACACCATAAGGCTTCTGACTGTCCTCGAATAGGTTTAGACCTATTAAGATAAAAATGTTATTTTTATTAATAAAATAAATTTTTGAATATACTTACCCGATAATCATGTAGCTGTCAACTCCGTTGCCCGACAGAATTCTATGGAGGGATACGCCAGCTATCACAATACTAGAAGGGGGTGTATTTACCAGCGCCACCTGTGGCCAGGTACTCAAGTACTTCTTGTTGACACCTCCTCAATTATTCCTCGGTCCACTGGTTCTCTATGGGGAGGAAGGGAGGGTCGATTAAATCATGATTATCGGGTAAGTATATTCAAAAATTTATTTTATTAATAAAAATAACATTTTTCAATATTAAACTTACCCGATAATCATGTAGCTGATTCACACCCAGGGGGGTGGGTGAAAACCAGTGTACAAGATTAAAGGATAGCTAAGTATCCCATATTTCATATAATCAGTTATCCACAATAACAATGAAATAATAAGTACCTGGTAAGGAAGACGACTTGAACCGTTACTCTGCCTTTAATAAGATCGTCTTCCTTACTGAGCGCAGCGTTCCTCTTGGGAGGCTGAATCAACTCAAAGGTGCTAAAGTATACAGGGCTGCAACCCATACTAAAGGACCTCATCACAACCTTTAACCTTGGCGCTTCTCAAGAAAGAATTGACCACCCGCCAAATCAACAAGGATGTGGAAGGCTTCTTAGCCGACCGTACAACCCATAAAAAGTATTCAAGAGAAAGGTTAAAAAGTTATGGGATTATGGGAATGTAGTGGCTGAGCCCTCGCCTACTACTGCATTCGTTGCTACGAATGGACCCAGGGTGTAGCAGTACTCGTAAAGAGACTGGACATCTTTGAGATAGAATGATGCGAACACTGACTTGTTTCTCCAATAGGTTGCATCCATAACACTCTGCAGAGAACGGTTCTGTTTGAAGGCCACTGAAGTAGCCACAGCTCCCACTTCATGTGTCCTTACCTTCAGCAAAGCAAGGTCTTCTTCCTTCAGATGAGAATTTGCTTCTCTAATCAGAAGCCTGATGTAGTAAGAAACTGAGTTCTTAGACATTGGTAGAGAAGGTTTCTTGATAGCACACCATAAGGCTTCTGATTGTCCTCGTAATGGTTTTGACCTTCTTAGATAGTACTTAAGAGCTCTAACTGGGCAAAGTACTCTCTCCAGTTCGTTCCCCACCATGTTGGACAGGCTTGGGATCTCGAACGACTTAGGCCAAGGACGGGAAGGAAGCTCGTTTTTAGCCAAAAAACCGAGCTGCAAGGAACATGTAGCCGTTTCAGATGTGAAACCTATGTTCCTGCTGAAGGCGTGGATCTCACTTACTCTTTTACCTGTTGCTAAGCACACGAGGAAAAGAGTTTTTAATGTGAGGTCCTTAAAAGAGGCTGATTGGAGCGGTTCAAATCCTGATGACATTAGGAACCTTAGGACCACGTCTAGATTCCAGCCTGGAGTGGACAACCGACGTTCCTTTGAGGTCTCAAAAGACCTAAGGAGGTCCTGTAGATCTTTGTTGGAGGAAAGATCCAAGCCTCTGTGGCGGAAAACCGCTGCCAACAAACTTCTGTAACCCTTGATCGTAGGAGCTGATAGGGATCTTACGTTCCTTAGATGTAACAGGAAGTCAGCAATCTGGGTTACATTGGTACTGGTTGAGGAAAACTGCATTGGCCTTGCACCAGCTTCGGAAGACTTCCCATTAAGACTGATAGACTCTGAGAGTGGATGTCGTCCTTGCTCTGGCAATCGCTCTGGCTGCCTCCTTCGAAAAGCCTCTAGCTCTTGAGAGTCTTTCGATAGTCTGAAGGCAGTCAGACGAAGAGCGTGGAGGTTGGGTGTACCTTCTTTACGTGAGGTTGACGCAGAAGGTCCACTCTAGGAGGAAGAGTCCTGGGAACGTCGACCAGCCATTGCAGTACCTCAGTGAACCATTCTCTCGCGGGCCAGAGGGGAGCAACCAACGTCAGCCGTGTCCCTTTGTGAGAGGCGAACTTCTGAAGTACCCTGTTGACAATCTTGAACGGCGGGAATGCATACAGGTTGAGATGGGACCAATCCAGCAGAAAGGCATCCACGCGAACTGCTGCTGGGTCTGGAATCGGAGAACAATACAAGAGGAGCCTCTTGGTCATCGAGGTAGCGAATAGATCTATGGTTGGCTGACCCCACAGGGCCCAAAGTCTGCTGCAAACATTCTTGTGAAGGGTCCACTCTGTGGGGAAGACCTGACCCTTCCGGCTGAGGCGATCTGCCATGACATTCATATCGCCCTGAATGAGCCTCGTTACCAGCGTGAGCTTTCGATCTTTTGACCAAATGAGGAGGTCCCTTGCGATCTCGAACAACTTCCTCGAATGAGTCCCTCCCTGCTTGGAGATGTAAGCCAAGGCTGTGGTGTAGTCGGAGTTCACCTCCACCACCTTGTTAAGCTGGAGGGACTTGAAGTTTATCAAGGCCAAATGAACTGCCAACAACTCCTTGCAATAGATGTGAAGTGTCCTTTGCTCCTGATTCCATGTTCCCGAGCATTCCTGTCCGTCCAGTGTCGCACCCCAGCCCGTGTCCGATGCGTCCGAGAAGAGACGGTGGTCGGAGGTCTGAACAGCCAAAGGTAGACCTTCCATGAGAAGAATGCTGTTCTTCCACCACGTTAGAGTAGACCTCATCTCTTCGGAAACAGGAACTGAGCCCGTCTCTAGCGTCATGTCCTTATCCAGTGAGCAGCTAGATGATACTGAAGGGGGCGGAGGTGGAGTCTCCCTAACTCGATGAACAGGGCCAGCGATGAAAGTGTCCCTGTTAGACTCATCCACTGCCTGACTAAGCATCGGTTCCTTCTCAGCATGCTCTGGATGCATTCTAGGGCTTGGAAGATCCTTGGGGCCGACGGACAAGTCCGAAAAGCTCGACTCTGAAGATCCATACCCAAGGAGACAATGGTCTGGGATGGAACGAGCTGAGACTCCTCAAAATTGACCAGGAGGCCCAGTTCCTTGGTCAGATCCAGGTCCATTTGAAAATCTCCAGACAGCGACGACTTGAGGGAGCTCTTAAAAGCCAGTCGTCTGACGGAGCCGGACACAAGATCATGATACTGCTGCACAGTCTGTAAACTGTCAATCATGGGCAAGCGAGGAAGTACAGTGACAACCCGAATCTGTCTAGACTGTCTGGGTCGTACAGACAACTCCTTAACGGGTTGCTGAGGTTGCCGCACTGCGTCACAACAAGTCCCTTCTGTTGGTTGTTGAACGTCTTCCCCGTGACACATTGACTCCGTAAACAAAAAATCCTCTAACAAGGACTAAGCTTGGACTGCATGTCATGCAACACAGCTCAAGGTCTATGGGAGCAGGTGTGGTAACAGACGGGATTAGCGGCTGAAGTGTAACCATTACCTTCCCTGTAAGCATGTTATGCTTAAATAAAAGTCCATAAGAGGTTATGCAGCTAAAGGCTCCCTCCAAATGACAGAGTCCTCAAGGGAATATCAGAAGGAGGGAGAAAAGAACTTTCTCATCTACAGGGACCTTATCCTAGAAAAGCTAAGTTCTCTGAGTGAGAGTTCACTGGTGCAAAGCAGCAGACTAGAAGGCAACGTTATGAAACTGCTTGACAGTCTAGTGAGTTGGCAACAACCCAAGATGTGTTGAGAAGCATGCGGTAAGGTATGCAGAGCATGATGTATGCAGAGTATGCTGTATGCAGAGCATGCTGTATGTAGAGCATGTTGAATGCAGAGCATGCTGAAAGCAGAGCATGCTGTATGCAGAGCATGTTGTATGCAGAGCATGCTGAATGCAGAGCATGCTGAATGCTGAGCATGTAGTAAGCAGAGCCTGCTGTAAGCAGAGCCTGCTGAAAGGAAAGCAGAGCGTGTGCATGGCGTTTAACATTTCTCAGAAATTCCATGACCAGTGCTAGAGTGCTTTATGCATGCTTGCATGGGGTTTAAACCATGGTATGCTGAACAGCAGAGTCAGAACGAGCTGGGACAACAATAGTGTGGTTTCCTCTTCAAGACTCCGATGAGGGAACACCTGAGGCTCAGTCTGCCAAGGCTGAATAAAAGACAAGCAGAAGGAAGGCGCATGGGTGGAGGAGGCTGACTCCTAGCATGAGTGGTTGAACCCAAGGGTTGCGCTTGGCGGAAGCGGAGTAGCAAGTTCCAGTTCCTGTGGTGTGAGCGGAGCGCGATGAGGAAGAGGCTGCGCAGAACAAGGTAAATGTCTCGCAAGCTGAGGCTCCTGAGGCGCAAGGCTAAGGTGTTGTGGTGCTTGCCTTATGGAGGGTTGAGCTCGCTGCAGCAAGAGCTGAGGAAACTGACTCATGGACGGGAGAGGTTGTTGTACCTCAACCGAGTGTTGCATCACTGGTGGAGCAGCAAGTGGAGGCGGAGGAAGAGAGGTATAATCCTCCTGATCCCAATGTAAAGGTTGCCTTAAGAAAGGCGGAGGCTGAACACCACAGGGAACAGCAAACTCAGCACGTGTCTCAACATCGTACGCCTGGCAGGTGGAACTGCTGGCAGGTGGTACTGCGATCAGGCGGAGCGAGTGTAGGTGGAGGGAGTGTAGGCGGAGGCGGAGGAGCAACACTCTCAGCCCGACACTCACGCATCAAGTCCGAAAGCTGTGCTTGCATGGACTGTAGTAGAGTCCACAACATCATACGCCCGGCAGATGGTACAGTGATCAGGCGGAGCGAGTGTAGGAGGAGGGAGTGTAGGCGGAGGCGGAGGAGCAACACTCTCAGCCCGACACTCACTCATCAAGTCCGAAAGCTGTGCTTGCATGGACTGTAGTAGAGTCCACAACATCGTACGCCTGGCAGATGGTACTGTGATCAGGCGGAGCGAGTGTAGGAGGAGGGAGTGTAGGCGGAGGCGGAGGAGCAACACTCTCAGCCCGACACTCACTCATCAAGTCCGAAAGCTGTGCTTGCATGGACTGTAGTAGAGTTCACAACATCGTACGCCTGGCAGATGGTGCTGCGACCAGGCGGAGCAGGTGCCGGCTGGGCGAGCACAGGCGGAGCAGGTGCAGGCTGGGCGAGCACAGGCGGAGCAGGTGCAGGCTGGGCGAGCACAGGCGGAGCAGGTGCAGGCTGGGCTAGCACAGGCGGAGCGAGAACAGGTGGAGGGAGTGTAGGCGGAGGAGGAGGTGCAACACTCTCAGCCCGACACTCACGCATCAAGACCGAAAGTTGTGACTGTATGGATGCACTCGGGTTGTGAACTTTAACTTCGTACGTCTGGCATAGGTCTGGACTTAACGTTTAAGAAGTCTTGAGACCTGAGACCAGCGTTACTCTGCCTTTATTTTCTCCCCTAATCTCTTCTGCAGACGAGCAAAATAAGGGCTCAATCGTCTGCGGGTGGGAGTGACGGTCTCGGTAAGACACGCCCACAACCACCGAGAATACTTCTGTGCGCCGATCAAGGCCTGCTGAACCCTTATGCCCTTCGACATTGCTTCTCCCCTGGACTTGGGAGCTTGCAAGAGGTCCCGGACTGGGAGGACGACTGGCGCGCACAAAAGTACCCTCACGCACTAATCACTTATCACTTTGATTTCTGTTTGCACTTATTTCACTGAACTCGAAACTTTAAGTGGTTTGTACCTGAAATACGCAATTCTATCCTTTCTCAAAGTTAGTAATTGCGAAAACAGAATTACAATGTAACAGAAAAATCTAATGAAAGATAATTCAGAGGTTGGAAAGAGACTAAACACTAGATCACTCTAGAAACGTTTAGTTTCTTCCCCTAAAGAGACTAGGGAGAAGAGCAAAAATCGATAATGACGTTACTCGTACGCCTGGCAGGCTTGAATGAAACGTTTATCCTCTTTCTCCCTCCGTCTCTATCTCTCTCTCTCTCTCTCTCTCTCTTGACTTAGAACCTGAGAGAAGAGCCCAATCATATATATCGTTAAAACATATTATTGTTAAAGGAAAAAACTGAAAAGTTCCTTTATTAGGATCAAAACCATTAAGTTAAGAAAGAATGAACAAAACGCTAGACACGGTTACTCTTACTGCAACGTGAAACCGTGAACATTCTTTCTCTATCGTAACGATAGAGTGCAAGTTGAACGTTCTGAACGTCAACAACTGCAGAGACAAAACAAAACGTTAGTTCAACTTTGAAAACAGTACGAGACTGTCAAAGAAAATCTTTCAAACTCTGTGGCGGAAATAGCATAATATGTTAACAGGTAAAACCGAAATGACGGGCTCAAAGTTTATTAACTTCGGTAAAAGACCGCCTACTATTAGGAAGGTCGAATATAAACAAATATAAAAATTAATTTTAATGAGTTTATAATAAAAGGAAGTTAATCGAAGAGGCCTATAAGAGGCGGAGAGATATAAAATAAATCTATAACTTTTGTTAAGCAAAATTAAGAAAGAGAGTCTATACTCTCTTAGACACCAACACTTCCGTCTAAGGGAAGGGTCGGCCATTGAAAGGTGAACGAGAGTTCATACTCTCTCGTCACCATAATTAATCAAATTAATTCCAAAAGCTAACTAAGCTAATATAGAAGTTTCCAGTAAAGCGACAGCCGAAATCAAAGAGAAATACTTCACCAAAGTCGTGAAAATACTCCAAGAACATAAGCGTATCCCAGAACGTCTTGCCGGAAGCACGACAGAGGAATAATTGAGGAGGTGTCAACAAGAAGTACTTGAGTACCTGGCCACAGGTGGCGCTGGTAAATACACCCCCTTCTAGTATTGTGATAGCTGGCGTATCCCTCCATAGAATTCTGTCGGGCAACGGAGTTGACAGCTACATGATTATCGGGTAAGTTTAATATTGAAAACTTGAGAGCTCTGACAGGGCAAAGAACTCTCTCTAGCTCGTTACCTACCATGTTGGAGAGGCTAGGTATTTCAAACGATCTAGGCCAAGGACGCGAAGGAAGTTCATTCTTAGCTAAGAATCCGAGCTGTAAAGAACATGTTGTAGATTCGGTCGTGAAACCAATGTTCTTGCTGAAGGCATGAACCTCACTGACTCTTTTAGCTGTTGCAAGGCAGACGAGAAAAAGAGTCTTGAGGGTAAGGTCCTTGAAGGAAGCTGACTGGAGAGGTTCGAACCTAGGTGACATAAGGAACCTTAAGACTACGTCTAGGTTCCAGCCTGGAGTGGGTAGACGACGCTCTTTAGAAGTCTCAAAAGACTTAAGGATGTCTTGAAGGTCCTTGTTGGAAGAAAGGTCCAAACCTCTGTGGCGGAGAACTGAAGCCAACATACTCCTGTACCCTTTAATCGTAGGGGCTGAAAGGGATCTCTCATTCCTAAGATGTAATAGGAAGTCAGCTATTTGGGTCACAGAGGTATTGGTAGAGGATACTGCATTGGCTCTACACCAGCTCCGGAAGACTTCCCACTTAGATTGGTAGACTCTACGAGTGGAAACCCTTCTTGCTCTGGCAATCGCGCTGGCTGCCTCCTTCGAAAAGCCTCTAGCTCTAGCGAATCTTTCGACAGTCTGAAGGCAGTCAGCCGAAGAGCGTGGAGGTTTGGGTGCAACCTGTCTACGTGAGGTTGACGTAGAAGGTCCACTCTTAGAGGGAGAGTCCTGGGGACGTCGACCAGCCATTGAAGTACCTCTGTGAACCATTCTCTTGCAGGCCAAAGGGGAGCAACCAGCGTCAGCCGTGTCCCTTCGTGCGAGATGAACTTCTGAAGGACTTTGTTTATTATCTTGAACGGTGGAAATGCGTAAAGGTCGAGATGGGACCAGTTCAGCAGAAAAGCATCAACATGAACTGCTACTGGGTCTGGAACTGGGGAACAGTACAGCGGAAGTCTCTTGGTCATGGAGGTGGCAAACAGATCTATGGTAGGCTGACCCCACAAGGTCCAAAGTCTGTTGCACACACTCTTGTGGAGGGTCCATTCCGTGGGAATGACCTGATCCCTTCTGCTTAGGCGATCTGCTGAGACGTTCATGTTGCCCTGAATGAACCTCGTGACTAAAGTGAGGTTTTGACTTCTTGACCAAATGAGGAGGTCCCTTGCGATCTCGTATAGGCTCCTCGAATGGGTCCCTCCCTGCTTGGAGATGTAAGCCAAGGCTGTGGTGTTGTCGGAGTTCACCTCCACCACCTTGCCTAGCAGGAGGGACTTGAAGTTCAACAGGGCTAAATGAACTGCTAGTAGCTCCTTGCAGTTGATGTGGAGCGTTCCCTGTTCCTCGTTCCACGTTCCCGAGCACTCCTGTCCGTTCAAGGTCGCGCCCCAGCCCGAGTCCGATGCATCTGAGAAGAGATGAAGATTGGGGGTCTGAATAGCCAACGATAGGCCCTCCTTGAGAAGGAGATTGGTCTTCCACCACAAGAGAGTGGTCTTCATCTCTTTGGTGACTGGGATAGAGACTGCTTCGAGAGTCAAACCCTTGTCCCAATGAGCTGCAAGATGGAATTGAAGAGGGCGGAGGTGGAGTCTCCCTAGCTCGACGAACAGGGCCAGCGATGAAAGGGTCCCTGTGAGACTCATCCACTGTCTCACCGAGCAACTGCTCCTCTTCAGCATGCTCATGATGCACTCTAGGGCTTGGCTTATCCTTGGGGCCGATGGAAAAGCCCGAAAATCCTGACTCCGAATCTCCATTCCCAGGTACACAATGGATTGGGAGGGAATGAGCTAAGACTTTTCTAGGTTGACTAACAGACCCAGTTCTTTGATTAAGTCCAAAGTCCAGTTGAGACTCTCCAGACAGCGACGACTCGTGGAGGCTCTCAACAGCCAGTCGTCTAAGTAAAGGGAGGCTCTGATGTCCGATAAGTGGAGGAATTTTGCTATATTCCTCATCAGATGCGTAAACACCATAGGAGCTGTGCTTAGGCCAAAACACAGGGCTTGGAATTGGTAGACAACCTTTCCAAAAACGAATCTCAGGAAAGGTTGGGAGTCTGGATGAATAGGAACGTGAAAGTAGGCATCTTTCAGGTCCAACGAGACCCTCCAGTCCTCCTGCCTGACCGCTGCTAGGACCGACTTCGTCGTCTCCATCGTGAACGTCTGCTTGGTGACATACGCATTGAGCGCGCTGACGTCCAGCACCGGTCTCCAACCTCCTGTCTTCTTGGCCACCAGAAAGAGACGGTTGTAGAAGCCCGGGGATTGATGGTCCCGGACTATAACCACTGCCTTCTTCTGTAAAAGGAGCGACACCTCCTGGTGCAACGCTAGCCTCTTGTCCTTTTCTTTGTAGTTGGGAGAGAGGTTGATGGGAGATGTGGTCAGAGGGGGTTTGCGGCAGAATGGTATCCTGTAACCCTCCCTCAGCCAACTGACAGACTGGGCGTCTGCACCTCTCTTTTCCCAGGCTTGCCAGAAGATCTTGAGTCTGGCTCCTACTGCTGTCTGGAGATGCGGAGTCAGTTTTTTCCTTTAGAGGCCTTGGAACCTTTCCTAGACTTGCTCCTGGAAGAGTCTGGACGGGAGCTTCCTCGGCTGGGGGCTCTACCACGAAAGGGCGGAATGAACCTCGTAGCAGGAGTATCAGCCACTGGGGTGCGATAAGTCCTGGGGACTGAGGTAGCAACCTTAGTCTTACGAGCCGATGAGGCCACAAGATCATGTGTGTCCTTTTGTATCAGGGCAGCAGACAAGTCCTTAACAAGCTCTTCGGGAAAAAGGAACCTCGAGAGCGGAGCGAAAAGGAGTTGAGACCTTTGACAAGGTGTGATGCTGGAGGAAAGGAAGGTACAAAGCTGCTCCCTTTTCTTAAGAACCCCTGACACAAACATCGAAGCAAGCTCGCCAGATCCATCCCTAATGGCCTTATCCATGCAGGACATTAAGAGCATGGCAGAATCCTTGTCCGCAGGGGAGGTCTTCTTGCTGAGGGCCCCCAGGCACCAGTCTAGGAAGTTGAACATCTCAAATGCTCTAAAAACACCCTTCAGGAAGTGATCAAAGTCTGAGAAGGTCCAGCAAACCTTAGAGCGCCTCATTGCTGTTCTACGAGGAGAGTCTACCAGACTTGAGAAGTCAGCCTGGGCAGAGGCAGGTACTCCCAAGCCTGGTTCCTCTCCTGTGGCATACCAAACGCCCGCTTTAGAAGTGAGCTTAGTCGGAGGAAACATGAACGAAGTCTTTCCAAGTTGTTGCTTAGACTGCAACCACTCCCCTAAAATCCTTAACGCTCTCTTAGAGGACCTTGCTAAGACGAGCTTAGTATATGTAGACTTAGCTGGCTGCATGCCCAGCGAAAACTCAGATGGCGGAGAGCGGGGGATAGCAGAGACAAAGTGGTCTGGGTATACCTCTCTAAAAAGAGCCAAGACCTTACGGAAGTCAATAGGAGGCGGAGAAGACTTGGATTCATCCACGTCTGATGAGGGATCCAGGTGTGCAGCCTCATCATCAGACACCTCATCACCAGAGTGTAGCGAAGAGATCGGTAAGGTATGCTGAACAGCAGAGTCAGTACGAGCTGGAACAACAATATTTGTGGTTTCCTCCTCAAGACTCTGTTGAGGGAACACCTGAGGCTCAGTCTGCAAAGGCTGATCAAAAGAAGTAGCAGAAGGTAGGCGCATGGGTGGAGGAGGCTGACTCCTGGCATGAGTGTCTGAACTCAAGGGTTGCGCTTGCTGAGTGGTTGGCGGATGCGCAGTAGCAAGTTCCTGAGGAACGAGTTGAGGTTCCTGAGGTGTGAGCTGTGAGCGATGAGGTAGTGGCTGCGCAGAACGCAGTAATTGTCTCGCGAGTTGAGGTTCCTGAGGCGCAAGGCTAAGGTGTTGAGGTGCTTGCCTTGAGGAGGGTTGAGCTCGCTGCAGCGAGAGCTGAGGAGACTGACTCATGGATGGGAGAGGTTGTTGTACCTCAAGAGAGTGTTGCCTCACTGGTGGAACTGCAAGTGGAAGCGGAGGAAGTAAGGTATAAGCTTCCTGTTCCCATTGCTGAGGTTGCCTTAAGGAAGGCGGAGGGAGCTGCACACCACTGGAAACAGTAAACTCAGAGCGTGGTAAGGTATCCTGAGGAGCCTCAACATCGTACGCCTGGCAGGCAGTACTGCGGTCAGGCGGAGCGATCGCAGGAGGAGGTGTAACCTTCTCAGCCTGACACTCACGCATCAAGACCGCAAGTTGTGACTGCATGGACTGCAGTAGAGTCAACTTGGGGTCGGCAGACACTAAGGTCTGCTGAGGTAAAGCCTTAACAGCAGAGATCTGTTGCGGCAGAACCTTACTCCTCTTAGGAGGAGTGCATTCAACTGATGACTGCGGCGAGTCAGAGCTGATCCAATGACTGCAGCCCGGTTGAGTTCTTGAGGTCTGGACTCTGCGTTTGAGTGGTCTTGAGACCTGAGTCCAACGTTTCTTCCCTGACAATTGATCAGCAGACGAGTAAAAGACGGGCTCAATCGTCTGCAGGTGGGAGTGACGGTCTCTGGAAGACACGCCCGCAACCACCGAGGATACTTCTGTGCGCCGATCAAGGCCTGCCGAACCCTTTTGCCCTTCGACATTGCTTCTCCCCTGGGCTTGGGAGCTTGCAAGAGGTCCCGGACTGGGAGGACGACTGGCACGCACAGAAGTATCCTCACGCACCACACTGACACTGACACTAGCACTTGGCACTGCACTGACACTAGCACTCGTCACAGCACTGGCACTAATACCACCCACTGCACTCTTGACCTTAAGTTCCTTGACTTCGGCCATAAGAGACTTATGATCACTAACCATTGACTCTACTTTGTCACCTAAGGCCTGAATGGCACGCAAAACAACAGACATATCAGGTTGAGGGCAAATAGTAGGTTCGGGGGTAGCCACTACAGGGGTAGGAAAAGGTAGGGGATCATGAGGTGAGGAAAAAAGTGAAGAGTGAGAAGAACTCCTCCTAACTCTCTCTCTCTCTAACTTGGTTGAATACTTAAGAAGACGGACAAAATCAAGTTCCGAAAGTCCGGCGCATTCCTCACATCGGTCTTCTAACTGACAGGGCCTTTCCCTACAGTCAGAACAAGCGGTGTGAGGATCTACCGAGGCCTTCGGAATACGCCTATTACAAGACCTACATCGTCTATGGGTGGGGGCTTGTGAAATGTCAGACATCTTGAATCAAAAGAGTTAGCCAAGTGGGGATTCCAAATCAAGCAAAAGATCGTTAACCGTTAATCAGGACTAAATAATAGCTATCTAAGCTAATATAGAAGTTTTCCAGTAAAGCGACAGCCGAAATCTGAGAGAAATACTTCACCAAAAGCCGTGAAAATACTCCAAGATCATAAGCGTATCCCAGAACGTCTTGCCGGAAGCACGACAGAGGAAAAATTGAGGAGGTGTCAACAAGAAGTACTATAGTACCTGGCCACAGGTGGCGCTGGTGAGTACACCCCCTTCTAGTATTGTGATAGCTGGCGTATCCCTCCATAGAATTCTGTCGGGCAACGGAGTTGACAGCTACATGATTATCGGGTAAGTTTAATATTGAAAAAAAAAGTATTCAATTTAAAATCAAAAATATGAATTGACAAAATGAAAAAAATTGCTGGTATAGGCTGGCATAGAGACCATAAACAGACAGTAGTGGTAGGACATATGGTCTGAGGCCTTTGTCCTGCAGTGAACTAGCAATGGTTGATGATGATGATATATGGGTATTACGGATTACAACAGGATCCTTCTTTACGACCATTAATCAAATAACAAGTCACCATTATTTCACACTGATGTCCTTCAAAAGTCCTACATTTCAAGGTTTAGAGCCACTCATGAATGACAAAGACAAGAGACAGTGACATTGCCCTTGCAAGCAGGACAATGCCCTAGAGACTGGCCTTTCTATATATATATATATATATATATATATATATATATATATATATATATATATATATATATATATATATATTATAAATATACACACATACATATATATATATATATATATATATATATATATATATATATATATATATATACATATATATATATTATATATATATATATATATATATAAATATATATATATATATATATATATATATATATATATATATATTTATATATATATATATATATATATATATATATATATATATATATATATATACACATGTGTGTGTTCAGGACCAAAGACCCCTCTCCACCCAAACTAAGACCAGGGAGGGTCACGCAATGGCTGCTGATGACTAAGCAGGTAGACCTATAGGCTCCACCAAACCCCTCCCCCCATCCCTCACAAGGATGGTGAGAATGCAGACACTAAAGGAACTAACAAGTTTAAGCAGGACTCGAACCCCAGTCTAGGAAACACCAGGCAGACCTGTTACCAATAGGCCACAACATTTCCCCTTTAGATAAAGGCTACTCCAGATTGGTTTGATATTGTTAATTACCTAAACCCGTATAATCACATTAGCCTTATTATGTACCAGGAAGATATTACTATTACTTATTAACACTGAACTTCATTTGTGCTGATTATCAACTATTCAATTTGTCAAGCAAAAATTGTGTACTTTATTGCCAATGAATGAAATATTTAACATGAACATTTTAATAGACTAATGTACGTTTTCAATTCAAAAGGTGGGAGTGAAAAATAAAAATGGCAAAATACAGTATGGTCTTGAGCTTATGAAATATAGCAAACATCAGAGAAAATTTATGTTTAATATTACTGTATTTAACTCTATTCTCGTGGACACTATTTATAACTGTACTTTTTGTAAAAATATCTTTAAGTGTCCTAACATATGATTTCATTACTTCTGAACTTTTGACAGAATCAAAAGCTTTCTCATACTCTACAAATGCCATAATTAATAATATTAATTATAACATTATAACATCCAAACTGCACAATTTACACTGCCTTAAGCCCTGTCCACACGATAGAGCATGCCCGACAGGCAAACAGTAATACCAGACCACAATAGTTGGAAAGAATGAGGGCTAATGACGTCAGAAGCGGGAAAACCACAGACAGGGATCTGGCATCATATAGTGTTACCAGATCCCTGCCTTTAGTTTTCCCGCGTCTGACGTCATCAACCCTCATTTTCACTAACTATTGTGGCCTGGTATCACTGTTTGCCCGTCGGGCATGCTCGATCGTGTGGACACGGCTTTACTCCTTAACTTCTTGACAACAGTTCCGTCCAAAAGTGTAAGTTTACGATTCAATAACTGACCTAATGATGTCATAAAGGCTTATTCAATTTTACGATCGGTCAAACCTACGTGTTATTTTTGGCATTGTAAGCATAGTGTCGTATTGCAGAAAAAGGGGGCTCAAGGCAGGTAAAAAGGTTTACTCAAATAGAAATGACTTATTATACGATTTCCTTCATTGTAAACACTAACTCAAAGATTTCATTAGACAACTTCTGAAGTATCACCTTTTTTATGATTATATTATTATTGAAAGTAATAGTGCTATGTTATAAACCGTACTATGCTAGTACAGCCCTAGTTAGAAAAGAAGGGTGCTACAAGTCCAAGGGCTCCAATATATTTGGATATATGAAAGAAATAATTGTTTTTGTGTTTCCAATTATTTGTAGAAGACTCTTTAACTATGGTAAGCAGCTTTTCTAGGAGAAGGACACTTCAAAATCAAACCAATGTTCTCTAGTCTTGGGTAGTGCCATAGCCACTGTGCCATGGTCTTCCACTGTCTTGGGTTAGAGTCCTCTTACTTGAGGGTACACTTGGGCACACCATTCTATCTTAATTCTCTTACTCTTGTTTTGTTAAAGTTTTTTTATAGTTTATATAGAAAATATTTATATTAATGTTGTCACCGTTCTTGAAATATTTCATTTTTCCTTGTTTCCTTTCTTCACTGGGCTCTTTTCCCTGTTGGGGCCTCTGGGCCTATAGCATCCTGCTTTTCCAACTAGGATTGTAGCTTAGCAAGTAGTAGTAGTAGTAGTAGTAGTAGTAGTAGTAGTAATAAAAGACAAATATATAATTCATATAAGGGGTCAAATGTGGTAACAATAACACAAAATCAACTAAATTTCCAATAATTCCATTGCCATTGACAGGTAGGATGGCGGGTAAAATGAAACTAAAATATATCCAATAATTAGAATAAATAAACAATTGTAATGTGCTGAGAACGTTCGACATGTGGATTTTGTGCACACTTCTGATGTTGGACAGCAAGACGGAAGAGAAGAAGCAGGTTAGGCAGCAAAGACCAGCTTAGTATTGAGAGAGAGAGAGAGAGAGAGAGAGAGAGAGAGAGAGAGAGAGAGAGAGAGAGAGAGAGAGAGAGAGAGAGAGAGAGAATATCCAGTTTCTCTCGTTTTTTTCTTTTGACGAAGGAAAACCAACTTTATGAGTAGCCTTGATGTTATTCATAAATAAAACTTAAGACTGCGAGAATCCAAAAAAAAAAAAAAAAAAAAAAAAAAGAAGAAGAAAAAGTCTTATTCATCATTAATCTATTCTCTTTATATATATAATTTTCAAGTTAAAATTCGCAATATATAATTCCATACACTACCATAATGACAGGCCTTTTCCCACCTCTTTATAGCGGGCTACACTATCCTAATTTCTTTATCACCAGGAAATCAACACGGAAAACAAAATTATTGTTGTTATATTTCAACACAACTTGACACCTTCATTTGACAACTATACTGGTAATTAACTTTTTGGTTATATTTATTTAACTTGAAGAAAGCTTATTCTATTTTAAAATGCATAATTTAGTTGGTGCAAACATTTTTCCTTAATTTATAACGTATAAGAAATTGTAAAATTCTAACCATACGTACATGATTGTTGAAAAATTCACCACTATACTCATTTTTTTGTTTTTGAGGCGCATTTTCATTGACTCGCAGCGGTGCCATTTTAGGTCGGAAAAGTTTCCTGCTATCTGATTGGTTAGAATTACCTTGTCCAACCAATCAGCGACCAGGAAACTTTTCCGAGCTAAAAGGGCACCCCTGCCTGTCGGTGCAAATCTGCCTCACTAAAAAGAGTTGACTATAGCTACTAACCTGGTATTATGTAGAACGTAAGGACATACCCATGTCGACTTCATAAAACATCTAACATATTTCATTTAAGTCAACTTGGGACAATCTTGTAATAAGACTTCCCTACGGTTAGGTTAGATAGGTCTATACGATGATAGGCTACAGACGTTAACAATATGCCTTTTCACATCATGGCATTAAATCACTACGATATGTCATCGTGTTTTCAAATTATCTTGC
The DNA here is from genome assembly GCF_036898095.1 of Palaemon carinicauda. Classification (NCBI taxonomy): domain Eukaryota; kingdom Metazoa; phylum Arthropoda; class Malacostraca; order Decapoda; family Palaemonidae; genus Palaemon; species Palaemon carinicauda. The sequence continues at coordinate 265,010 of NW_027168849.1, read as the reverse complement.
GTATTAGCCTCGTCTCTTTGAAAATTGCACTATTTGTATATAATTAAAATAAAAATAAAATTTTCATATTCTTCAACCACACATCAAGTGACGCCATACACATATCTAGATTAAGTCTTAATTTGTCACAGAAACTCTCTACATCTTACATTTTTGTATAGCTATTGCTATGACAACCATACACTGCATGAACGATAATAGTTCAAGAAATGACATGGAAATAACCCAAAATAATTGTCAAACACTAATAAAAGAAACAACGGTCGGTGGCACTGGCACTAAGTAGGAATGTTTACATGGGATGGATGGATGATCGGCAACCGCCGCCAACCCAGGGTTATTACCAGATTATTTCGACTGAATTATCGTACATGAGCATTAAAATTGTCGTTTTTTAACCAAAATTATCGTACACAGTTTCGATATAATTATTAGGGTGTTACATGATTGACTTATTTCAAAAGATTTTAGTATAATTGTTTAATTAAACCCACACACACCTACATTGTTTATACCTTAGGTATGTATCGTACATCGTACTGGACCTAAAATAATCGTACATGTACTATAATTATCGTACGAATGACAACCCTGCGCCAACCCAGATTATTTCCACTGCATTATCATACATGAACCTTATAATTATCGTTTTTTAAACCAAAATGATTGTACACACTTTGAACAAGATTATTAAGGAGTAACATGTATAGCTTATTTCAAGGTATTTTAGAATAATTGCTCAATCAAACACACACATACATTGTATATACCCAAGGTAAGTATCGTACATCGTACTGGACCCAAAATAATCGTAGATGTACGATAATTATCGTACGAATGGCAACCGCCAGCGGCCAACCGTCGCCTGTTTCCAAAAGTGCATTCATTGTGGGTCAAATAAATGCAGCGGAATTATTATCCTTCTTTTTCATCATCTAATGAACCTTGGTATCTTACGAGGCTCACGTATTAGAAGAAACTTTACATGAAAACGATAAAGTAAAATTTGGAAATAAAATCGCCTGAAATTATATGAAAATTAGACTATATACCAATTTAGTGAGATCGGTGAAACTATGGATTTAGTAGATGTGAGAATTAAGCCTTCAGAAGGATATTGGGAGTTAAATGGCAGGACAGTATTTGAAATGAAACTATGAGAGAGATTACACGAGTGCCATATGTGGATGAGATCATGATGAGGGGGAAATGGAAATGGTTTGGGCGTGCTCTTCTCATTCCACAATAGTGAGTTGAAAGGATACAGAACTATGGAAGAACATTCTACTATTATATCCACTCCTACCATTACGTTCACCTTTGAAACCTAAGGTCTAGATATTTTCACTATTGTTTCTCCTGCTTCCCACAAAACACACTTCAACTGTAATTCTAGTGTGAAATATTTTTTGTAACTTAAGAAATTGCAATTCCTTCATTTTTGTGACATATTATCTAAAAACATTTAATGGAATTCAGGTTTCTCCAGAAAAATTTATTTCCCTCTTGGATGGTAATTACTTACTCTTATTGGTGCGTAAATTAGGTTTATCAGCTTATGGTTATTACATATAGCTTTAAAAAAAAAAATCACAGTTCAGTATTTCTAGATACCTGCTATTTTTCACCTCTGTCTGCTCTGATTTCTCGTGCACGACATAGTTCGGTTATTACTTTACTCTTCTTTTGCGTGTAGGCATTAATCTCTCAAAGATTTGACTCAAATTTAACGTATGCAGCCTTCTTTGGGTTTTCTGCTACCCTAAGATATCTTTGGAGAATATAATAGGTATATGATGACAATTCCTAATAACACCTTCCGCAAATCCTCAATATTTTCCCAGGAGATTACGTACAATAACAAGTCTCAAATATCAATAAAGGAAGAAATTCTAGACGCCAAGTCTTCATACAGAACAGTGATCTAGATGACTTTTGAACTGTGATCTGCAGTGTATTAAAATAATCAGCTGTAAACATAGAAAAACTGCATTTTACGTTGAATTGTGATCCCTTGAAAAATACAATAAACAAACAGTTGATGGGAGGTATGGAGAAAGAAAATAAACGACCAGACAAAGACATTAGTATTTATTCCATATTATAAGTTGAAACTTCAACACGTCAGAAGAAGCATTGTTTTGACACATGTTATTGATAAAAATCTTTGCCAGATTATTTAACCTTTATCTTAAACAGACACTTTCATAGATTTTAAAATAATGTTATATTTACTAAAGACATTCACATATCTTATTATAAAACACGAGACTAGCCTAAACATCTTAGAAATAATCTAATAATTAAAAGGGAAAAGTAACAATAAAGATTATAAAGCAGTGAAACTATATGATTAAAACATAACTAAATTTTCAGTAACATCTAATGCAAGATATTGGAGAAAATAGCATGAATCACATTAAAAAAACACCTAAATGCATTTACCCATAAGCATCTTTAACAACAGATACCATATAATATTCATATCATATCCCGTAAATTTCAAAAATCAAATTCACCTCGATTAAGAGGACGATTAGGTAGGCCTATGCAATTCCTGTGGTGCCAATGAAAAAGACAAACCAACTGGGTCTAGGTTATAAGAATCCAGTGCTCCTGGCCTTAATAGCGACGAGGAAGGCCTAAGCAAACCTGTAAACCAAGAGTCTAATAAGTCTCGAGGCCTTTGGTTAGCCCAAAACGAAGCTCGTGACAGCAGGATTGTATCGTAGGAAGATGTGCGATGTGTTGGGGCCAATCGCCTGCCACGGTCAGATACCATTTGTGATGTAGAACTGCTGCTATATTCCTCTCTTGGCCTTGAAACTGGACAATCAGATACCATTTGAGCTCTAGAACTGCTGCTATGTTCCTGTCTTGGCCTTGAAACTGGACAATCAGATACCATTTGAGCTCTAGAACTGCTGCTATGTTCCTCTCTGTGCCTTGAAACTGGACAATCAGATACCATTTGCGCTATAAAACTGCTGCTATGTTCCTCTCTTGGCCTTGAAACTGGACAATCAGATACCATTTGAGCTCTAGAACTGCTGCTATGTTCCTCTCTGTGCCTTGAAACTGGACAATCAGATACCATTTGCGCTATAAAACTGCTGCTATGTTCCTCTCTTGGCCTTGAAACCAGACAATCAGATACCATTTGAGCTCTAGAACTGCTGCTATGTTCCTCTCTTGGCCATGAAACTGGACCATGAGATACCATTTGCGCTCCAAAACTGCTGCTATGTTCCTCTCTTGGCCTTGAAACCGGACAATCAGATACCATTTGCACTCTTAAACTACTGCTATGCTCCTCTCTAGGTCTTGAAACCGGACAATCAGATAACATTTGCGCCCTAAAACTGCTGCAATGTTCCTCTCTCGGCCTTGAAACTGGACAATCAGATACCATTTGAGCTCTAGGACTGCTGCTATGTTCCTCTCTTGGCCATGAAACTGGACAATCTGATACCATTTGCGCTCCAAAACTGCTGCTATTTTCCTCTCTAGGCCTTGAAACCGGACAATCAGATACCATTTGCACTCTTAAACTACTGCTATGCTCCTCTCTAGGTCTTGAAACCGGACAATCAGATAACATTTGCGCCCTAAAACTGCTGCAATGTTCCTCTCTCGGCCTTGAAACTGGACAATCAGATACCATTTGAGCTCTAGGACTGCTGCTATGTTCCTCTCTTGGCCTTGAAACTGGACAATCTGATACCATTTGCGCTCCAAAACTGCTGCTATTTTCCTCTCTAGGCCTTGAAACTGGACAATCTGATATCATTTGCACTCCAAAACTTCTGCTATGTTCCTCTCTTGGCCTTGAAACTGGACAATCTGATACCATTTGCGCTCCAAAACTGCTGCTATTTTCCTCTCTAGGCCTTGAAACTGGACAATCTGATATCATTTGCACTCCAAAACTTCTGCTATGTTCCTCTCTTGGCCTTGAAACTGGACAATCTGATACCATTTGCGCTCCAAAACTGCTGCTATTTTCCTCTCTAGGCCTTGAAACTGGACAATCTGATATCATTTGCACTCCAAAACTGCTGCTATGTTCCTCTCTTGGCCTTGAAACTGGACAATCTGATACCATTTGCGCTCCAAAACTGCTGCTATGTTCCTCTCTTGGCCTTGAAACTGGACAATCTGATATCATTTGCACTCCAAAACTGCTGCTATGTTCCTCTCTTGGCCTTGAAACTGGACAATCAGATAACATTTGAGCTCTAGGACTGCTGCTATGTTCCTCTCTTGGCCTTGAAACCGGACAATCAGATACCATTTGCACTCTTAAACTACTGCTATGCTCCTCTCTAGGTCTTGAAACCGGACAATCAGATAACATTTGCGCCCTAAAACTGCTGCAATGTTCCTCTCTCGGCCTTGAAACTGGACAATCAGATACCATTTGAGCTCTAGGACTGCTGCTATGTTCCTCTCTTGGCCTTGAAACTGGACAATCTGATACCATTTGCGCTCCAAAACTGCTGCTATGTTCCTCTCTTGGCCTTGAAACTGGACAATCTGATATCATTTGCACTCCAAAACTGCTGCTATGTTCCTCTCTTGGCCTTGAAACTGGACAATCAGATATCATTTGCACTCCAAAACTGCTGCTATGTTCCTCTCTTGGCCTTGAAACTGGACAATCTGATACCATTTGCGCTCCAAAACTGCTGCTATGTTCCTCTCTTGGCCTTGAAACTGGACAATCTGATATCATTTGCACTCCAAAACTGCTGCTATGTTCCTCTCTTGGCCTTGAAACTGGACAATCAGATAACATTTGAGCTCTAGGACTGCTGCTATGTTCCTCTCTTGGCCTTGAAACCGGACAATCAGATACCATTTGCACTCTTAAACTACTGCTATGCTCCTCTCTAGGTCTTGAAACCGGACAATCAGATAACATTTGCGCCCTAAAACTGCTGCAATGTTCCTCTCTCGGCCTTGAAACTGGACAATCAGATACCATTTGAGCTCTAGGACTGCTGCTATGTTCCTCTCTTGGCCTTGAAACTGGACAATCTGATACCATTTGCGCTCCAAAACTGCTGCTATGTTCCTCTCTTGGCCTTGAAACTGGACAATCTGATATCATTTGCACTCCAAAACTGCTGCTATGTTCCTCTCTTGGCCTTGAAACTGGACAATCAGATAACATTTGAGCTCTAGGATTGCTGCTATGTTCCTCTCTTGGCCTTGAAACTGGACAATCTGATACCATTTGCTCCAAAACTGCTGCTATGTTCCTCTCTTGGCCTTGAAACTGGACAATCTGATATCATTTGCACTCCAAAACTGCTGCTATGTTCCTCTCTTGGCCTTGAAACTGGACAATCAGATAACATTTGAGCTCTAGGACTGCTGCTATGTTCCTCTCTTGACCTTGAAACTGGACAATCTGATACCATTTGTGCTCCAAAACTGCTGCTATGTTCCTCTCTTGGCCTTGAAACTGGACAATGAGATACCATTTGCGCTCTAAAACTACTGCTATCATCCTCTCTTGGTCTTGAAACCAGACAATCTGATACCATTTGTGCCCTAAAACTACTATCATCCTCTCTTGGTCTTGAAACCGGACAATCAGGTACCATTTGAGCTCTAAAACTGCTGCTATCTCCTCTCTTGGTCTTGAAACCAGACAATCAGATACCATTTGAGCTCTAGAACTGCTGCTATATTCCTCACTTGGCCTTGAAACCGGACAATCAGATACCATTTGAGCTCTAGAACTGCTGCTATATTCCTCACTTGGCCTTGAAACCAGACAATCAGATACCATTTGCGCTCTAGAACTGCTGCTATATTCCTCACTTGGCCTTGAAACCGAACAATCAGATACCATTTGCGCTCTAAAACTACTGCTATCATCCTCTCTTGGTCTTGAAACTGGCCAATCAGATACCATTTGAGCTCTAAAACTGCTGCTATGATCCTCTCTTGGTCTTGAAACTGGCCAATCAGATAACATTTGTGCTCTAAAACTGCTGCTATGTTCCCCTCTTGGCATTGAGGCCGGACAATCTGATACCGTTTGCGCTCTAGAACTGCTGCTATGTTCTTCTCTTAGCCTTGAAACTGGACGATCAGATACCATTTGCGCTCTAAAACTGCTGCTATGTTCCTCTCTTGGCCTTGAAACTGGACAATTTGAAACCATTTGCGCTCTAGAACTGCTGCTATGTTCCTCTCTTGGCCTTGAAACTGGACAATCTGATACCATTTGCGCTCTAAAACTGCTATGTTCCTCTCTTGGCCTTGAAACTGGACAATCTGATACCATTTGCACTCCAAAACTGCTGCTATGTTCCACTCTTGGCCTTGAAACTGGACAATCTGATACCATTTGCGCTCTAAAACTGCTGCTATGTTCCTCTCTTGGCCTTGAAACTGGACAATCTGATACCATTTGCGCTCTAGGACTGCTGCTATGTTCCTCTCTTGGCCTTGAAACTGGACAATCTGATACCATTTGCGCTCCAAAACTGCTGCTATGTTCCACTCTTGGCCTTGAAACTGGACAATCGGATACCATTTGCGCCCTAGAACTGCTAGTAAGTTCCTCTCTTGGGCCTGAAACCGGACAATCAGACACCATTTGCGCACTAAAACTGCTGCTATGTTCCTCTCTTGGCCTTGAAACCGGACAATCAGATATCATTTGTGCTCTAAAACTGCTATGTTCCTGTCTTGGTCTTGAAACTGGATGATCAGATACCATTTGTGCTCTAGAACTGCTGCTAGGTTCCTCTCTTGGCCTTGAACCCGGACAATCAGACACCATTTGCGCTCTAAAACTGCTGTTATGTTCCTCTCTTGGCCTTGAAACCGGACAATCACACACCATTTGTGATCTAAAACTGCTAATATGTTTCTGTCTTGGTCTTGAAACCGGACGATCAGACACCATTTGCACTCTAGAATTGCTACTATGTTCTTCTCTTCGCCTTGCAAACGGACGGTCAGATGCCATTTGCGCTCTAGAACTGCTGCCAAGTTCCTCTCTTGGTCTTGAAACCATACAATCAGATAACATTTGCGCTCTAAAACTGCTGCTATGTTCCTCTCCTGGCCTTGAAACTGGACAATTACATACCATTTGTGATCTAAAACTGCTGGTATGTTCCTGTCTTGGTCTTGAAACCGGGCGATCAGACACCATTTGCACTCTAGAATTGCTGCTATACTCCTCTCTTCGCCTTACAAATGGACGGCCAGATGCCATTTGGTCCCTAAAACTGCTGCTATCTCTTAACCTTGAAAACGGATGCTCAGATACCACCATTTGCACTCTAAAACTACTGCTATCTCTTGGCCTTGAAAACGGACGGACATATACCATCTCCGCTCTAAAACTGCTACTATCTATTGCCCTTACTGGAAGAGCACGTAATCTTCGTCCACTGGATAGTCTGGTTTTGACATTGTTCGCCCACGTCTTCATCTGGTCAAAGCGGGTTCTTCTCCCCAGAACACCGGTAGGAAAGAGATGATCATTGTTCTGAATACTGGTATCATAGCTAAGCCTGTCATCCATTGGCCAGGTGTTCGTGATCTTTTGGGACTTGCGGGGCTGGTTGCGATCCGTGTCTACCGAGACACAGATCAGGTCATAAGTGGGTCTTTCTGTTTTGTAAGGAGCCACCATTTTAGATTTTCTACGTTGCGTGAAGTCAACCGGACGTCGATGCTCTAAGTTCGTTGTTTCAAATTTTAGATGAATTCAAGATAAGTGTTGTTTGTCCTGAAAGAAAAAATAGGACAATGAAAGATTTTGAAAAATGACATAAAAATAGAAGTCTCCATTAGCCTAAGGTTGCCAGATTGTAAGAATAGAAATCTGGGACACTTGAAATTTCTCAACACATGTAGGCCTATAGATATATATCAACAAACAGCTTGACCAATATATTATAAAATGTTGATATATTCACATTATTGGAAAGCACAAAGGAAGAATTTTAATGGGGGTATAAAGAAAACAAAATGAAAATAATTTGGAAAATTCATAACCAATACAAATGCAAAAATAAAAAAAGGAACTATTTGGCAAATTAGTAATCAATACAAACAATACAGAAACTAAACTAACTTTCTTTACATTTTGAGCATATGAGTATGAATTAACATTTACATATACACAGATTTAACTAAAATCTTTATTCTTTAAATATATATCTGATGGTTTTAATAGGTCCCTGTCTTCTAGCACCTGCCAATAAATTCTCTACATTGAAAATAAAGGTTCCACATGCATTGTTAGATATAGCTTCTTCGGAGGCCACCCATATCCAACTTGTTCCGCTCATCACTTCACTGGATAGGCCTACCATGAGTGAGAATACACGCAGAACATTAGCATCATGAGATGGAAGATAAACTATATAGGCGCCGTTGCAAAGGTTATGCATCATCCCTGAACCTGAGGTTTGTGAATAGTAATGGCAGAAGAGCTTACATGGGAGAACTTAACACTAATGAGGCAGTAATAGTTATGAAAACAGGGTTCAATATGATAGAATTTAAAGAAAATTTTAGAAACAGGAATGATAAGGATAGACTTTTTGTGTTGTGTAGGGAGGCACAAGATACTACAGAGAATATTTTGCTGTAATGAATTAAGAAAATTTAGAAACAATGACATAGAACTAATACGTTAAAACTAAATATTGTAAATAGACACAATGGAGGGAATGTAAACTGTAATTTTTGTGAAAATGAGTAGGAAGATTTGATACACATTTTTGTTGTTTTGCCAGGAATATAGAAAAGAAAGGAATGAAGTAATTGAGCTACAACAACCATACGAGGAAGACCTAAAGAAAATAGGATTATTCTTATTTAGTGAAACAAATGTAAAAAAAGAAAATTAGAAAGGCCCTTAAAGTTAGAGGTAAAAGTATGTAAACTGCTATCTGTGTAGGGGGTAATGACAATGAATTTCCTGCTGATTACAGCGCGTTGCATCTATTACGCTTCTAGTAGTGTGCCCATAATCACAGTGTTGTGGAGAGAGCAACGAGGAACCTGCAACCTGCCGGAATGCTAAATAAATAGAATTCAACTAAGAATCGTTATAAAGAATTAAAAATATAATATTTTAATGAATAAAATCGGGATAAGGGTGTCTCAGAAAGTTCAATGTGGGGCAGGGGACAAAATCAAATACAATACACGTAAATTGGGGCCATGTTCCGTAAATGACCACCCCACAAAGCCTGATGATTAACTGATAGATTTCATCCACTTTAGGTCACGGTTAGTCTTAATACAAAATATCAATTTACATCGATTTCATAAAAAAAAAAACCGAAATCATTTGGGAAAATACTTCAGCAATTATCAGGACGTGTTAAAGAAGCGGTGTGTATATAAACAATGTGTGTGTGTGTGCAATTTGACTACTTCCAGCGGTGTTTTTAAGTTGTAGTATACCTAAGATGCTGGTATAACGCACACAGTGAAGAAAGAAATCACGTACACATTCTCTCTCTCTCTCTCTCTCTCTCTCTCTCTCTCTCTCTCTCTCTCTCTCTCTCTCTCTCTCTCTCTCTCTCTCTATATATATATATATATATATATATATATATATATATTCAAATAAGCCATACATTTTAATACATTAAAGTCTGGATTATCTTAACGACCTCGGGATAAGAGCCCCAGGCGAAATCACTCAAAGACTATAGTATTTGACCAGCAAGGTTTCGAACCCTGGTCCAGGATACTTGTATGACATTGACCTTACAACTCAGCTGAGTAGTAGGGTCAATGGCATACAAGTATCCTGGACCAGGGTTCGAAACCTGACCGGTCAGTAACTATAGTCTTTGAGTGATTTCGCCTGGGGCTCTGATCCCGAGGTCGTTAAGAGAATCCAGACATTAATGTATCAAAAATATATGGCTTATTGGAATATGAAAATCACTTCTAAATGTGCAAAATTTATCATATATATATATATATATATATATATATATATATATATATATATATATATATATATATATATATATATATGCAGAAGAACCACAGGGAAAATGAAAATACAAAATATACGCTTAAGTCCTGACTAGTTTCGTGATACTTCTTCATCAGTCCTCTGAAGAAGTATCACGAAACTAGTCAGGACTTAAGCGTATATTTCGTATTTTCATTTTCCCTGTGGTTCTTCTGCATCTGAGCATCACGTTTTCCTGTGATTTTTACGCCATATATATATATATATATATATATATATATATATATATATATATATATATATATATATATATATATATATATATATATATTGCGGGCGTGGACTGGCACAGAAAGACCATAAACATACGGAAGTGGAAGGACATGCCTACGGCCTTTATTCGGTAGATTTTTTTAATGATAGCTTCGACTTCAAACACACTGAATTCATTCATAGGCAACATCAAGATCTTCCTCAGTTTCATGGATGTCAATCAAATTATTCCTATCATATTTAATCAAGTACACAAACACACGCACTCACCCAGATTGACCGCCCAGTATTTCCGGTCGAGGCCTCTCTGACTCCAGGTCATAGACCTCAAAAAGTAAGTACACAATATCAAATTGTCAAGTGTTGGGGAAGTTTGCTAGAGGGGGGGGGGGGGGGGGGGGAGGGGATGTTATTGTCGCACATGTGAGGAAAACAACAAATGCTTGTTTTAAGCCTCGACCTTTTCTGACCGCGCGCACACAAACACACATTGCCCATAGCTCTTGAGGTCACAGCCCCAAGTTTCTGAGCACTGTAGGGCTGGAGATCTTTATCGAAGTCCCAACAAAACATCGAGATGTAGAAAAGGTCTTCCTAAATTTTGTTGGGACTTCGATAAAGCCTTTGTTTTTTCCGTATATATATATATATATATATATATATATATATATATATATATATATATATATATATATATATATATATATATATATATATATTATATAAACGGAAAAAACAAAGGCTTTATCGAAGTCCAAACAAAACGCCGAAATGAACTGTAGAAAATTACCTAAAAAAAAAACGCTACATAAATTTAAGATAACCAAAAGAGACGGATCACAAACAGACGATATGGAAAAGACGCTTAATGAACGTCTGGAGAGGATCTAACGGTAGCCCATAAACCATGACCTTGAGCACTTCGAGAAAAGCCATTAAGAGCAGAAAGGGTGGGACTATCGGATGAAAATCAGATAAGGTGAAGGTTTCCCTCAGGGCCATTTCTTGGGCCCACAACAGTAATATGGGAGTAAATATATCTATCTATCTATCTTAGAGAGAGAGAGAGAGAGAGAGAGAGAGAGAGAGAGAGAGAGAGAGAGAGAGAGAGAGAGAGAGAGAGAGAGAGTACAGCTGGTCCACAAAAACGTCTCCAGAATGAGTGAAAAGAATATATTGAATGAACCATGGTCTTTCGCGGTCTTGAGGTAGAGTTCTCTTGCTTGAGGGTACACGCGGGCACCCTATTCTATCTTATTTCTCTTACTCTTGTTTTTTAGTTTTATATTTTGTATAAAAAATATCTATTTTTATGATGTTGATGTTCATACAAAACTTTCAGAGTAGCCTTCCCATTGTTGACTATGTGGTATTTCCGAAGGTAGGTAATATCCGATACTATACATACAGTCATGAATTATTTTTTTATTAAAATGTAAGTACAGTATCTATTGTTAACGTTGCTTTTAAAGTGATCATTTAGGTGTAAAGGTATGAAAAAGCAGATGCCATATGTAACACAGGCTTTGGTTTACATTTTATATTGACAACCAGCAGGTGGTGGAGTAATACTGTTTGTTAAAAATGTATTTGGGACTTCCATTTGCTTCCTTTTATATGGGCAGGTCACGTGGACAGGTTAAGTTTTTTATGGATTTGGGCAGTTCACATGTTCCATGGTTAGGTACGGGGCTCTGGGCAAGGCCGTCTCACGCTGGTCACGCGGTAGACCTCACTCTCCACCTGGGTAGGCGACATATGGCGGTAGACCTCACGCTATAGTAGCACCCTATTTTCTCTGTTGGAGCCCCTGGGCTTATAGCATTTTGCTTTTCAAACTTGAGTTATAGCTTAGCAAATAATAATAATAATAATAATAATAATAATAATAATAATAACAATAACCGTTATAAATGATTAAGGTCCTCAAAATTACATTTATAAAGACAATAAATTTGCGTGACAATTATAAAAAAAAAAATAGTCCAATAAGAATATATGTAGGGAGAGCATAATGTAAACCAGATAAATTTTTAGTAGATATTTTATTCACGTAGAAAGTAATATGCGAATGATCCAATGCTGTCCAGACGAAAAATTTTGTAACAAGTTATTTACCTCCTCTTCGTATAACTACGGTTTGTTGTCACTACAAGAATTGAATATTAATATATAGTTAGATGTATAAGCTTTATATGAACCTGTTGAATCTACGTACAAAATAACCTTGGAACTTACTCTCTCTCTCTTAACTATAG
>NW_027168849.1:225000-247500 GCF_036898095.1 Palaemon carinicauda | reverse complement strand
AGTGATGGAGAGAGAGAAATTGAATGTGTTTGAGATGAAGTGTCTGAGGAGTAGGGCTGGTGTATCTCGAGTAGATAGGGTTAGGAACGAAGTGGTGAGGGTGAGAACGGGTGTAAGAAATGAGTTAGCGGCTAGAGTGGATATGAATGTGTTGAGGTGGTTTGGCCATGTTGAGAGAATGGAAAATGGCTGTCTGCTAAAGATGGTGATGAATGCAAGAGTTGATGGGAGAAGTACAAGAGGAAGGCCAAGGTTTGGGTGGATGGATGGTGTGAAGAAAGCTCTGGGTGATAGGAGGATAGATGTGAGAGAGGCAAGAGAGCGTGCTAGAAATAGGAATGAATGGCGAGCGATTGTGACGCAGTTCCAGTAGGCCCTGCTGCTTCCTCCGGTGCCTTAGATGACCGCAGAGGTAGCAGCAGTAGGGGACTCAGCAGTATGAAGCTTCATCTGTGGTGGAAATGTGGGAGGTTGGGCTGTGGCACCCTAGCAGTACCAGCTGAACTCGGCTGAGTTCCTGGTTAGGCTGGAGGAACGTAGAGAGTAGAGGTCCCCTTTTTTGTTTTGTTTCTTGTTGTTGTCGGCTACCCCCCAAAATTGGGGGGAGTGCCTTTGGTATATGTATGTATGTATATATATATATATATATATATATATGTATATATATATATATAAATATATATATATATATATATATATATATATATATATATATATATATATATATAGATATAGATATAGTGTATATATATATATATATATATATATATATATATATATATATATGTATATATATACAGTATATCTATATATATATATATATATATATATATATATATATATATATTATATCTATATATATATATATATATATATATATATATATATATATATGTATATATATATATATATATATATATATATATATATATATATATATATATATATATATATACATATAGATATAGATATAGATGTAGATATATATATATATATATATATATATATATATATATATATATATATATATATATATATATATATATATATATATATATAGCCTATATATATATATATATATATATATATATATATATATATATATATATATATATATATATATATATATATATTGCCTGAACTGATCAAAATGATTGCGAAACAGATGTTGAAAATGGGAAGGAAATGTCCTCCAAAGCCCATCGCGACATTGAAGAATGAAACCATGATAAATATTTCATAGCAAGATTCATTATTAAATTATGTTCAAATTAAAGGACTATTTGCTCCTACACAAGTGGTAGTTTGGCCAAGGGACCAGCCACCCGTTTAGATACTACTGTAGAGAGTGACTGGGTCCTTTGACCAGATAATAGTACATTTGACCCATCTCTAGTTATAGCTCATTTTTCCTTTGCCTACATGCACACCAGATAGTATGGCCCATTCTTTACACATTCCCCATTTCTTCGTGCATCTGACAACACTTAGATAACCATAAAATTCTTGTTCTTTCAAGGGGTTTACTACAGCACTCTAATTGTTCAGTGGTTACTTTCCTCTTGGTAAAAGTAAAAGAGACTTTTTAGCTATGGTAATTAGCTCTTCTAGAGGGGTAGTTAAAAATCAAACCATTGTTTTGTAGTCTTGGCCTTGGGTAGTACCATAACCTCTGTACTATGGTGTTCTGTTTTTGGTTAGAGTTCTCTTGCTTAAGGGTACACTCAGGCTCACTATTTTATTTGTTTCCTTTTTTCTCTTGGGCTTTTAGCATTTTGCTTTTTCAATAATAATAATAATGATAATGGTGATGATGATGATGTTTATATAATAATAATAGTAATGATAATAATGATAACGATGATGATTATGATAAACAAGCTTTCGTCCTTTAAGATAGGGGACATGTCTTCAGTAGAGCTGTAATAACTGTTCATTCATAAATGACAAGTGGTAAGCTCTACCCCTCCACCTGTCGGAGGCACTTCACTTTTGACTTTGTCCGCAAGTATAGACATACTGTTGCGCCCTTAAGAAAGGTTCCTCATAGCTGTGTGCAGCACTAATGTGCCAGTTGGAAACATGAGAGTTAAGTTAAATGTTCCAAAAATCTTGTGATAAAAGTACTTTATAACCCTCTTAACCCTGGATAGGTACGCTCCTCGGACACCCCTTTAAGGGTATACTCGGACGCGAACGACCCCGACGCCAAAAAAAATTCTTGAAAAATCAGTTTTTGCAGTAACCTCCTTTTTTCTTTTGCCAAAAAAAACTTCAATGAATGCTTAAAACAACTGTAAAGATAAATACTACTCATCTGCAGAAAAACTATTTATTATAAATATTTTAAAAAATTAAGTAGAAAAAAAAGACCTGACATAAAAATTCATAAAAAAAAGTTTATACATATATACACAAATCCTTTTAGGAATTGATTCTTGAATGTTTAGGACACATCTTGATGTATTTTGGATGAAGTCAGACCCATGGAGGTGAAGATCTGAAATGAGAAAAAAAGGGTAACTTTTTTTGGCCAAAAAAATTTGTCCAAATTTCATGAATTTTTTTGGGTACCCAAATGAAATAGGAAGTGGCTAATTTTTTTTAGGGAATAAACATATGTTATCCTAAAATAGAAATATGTAAAAAAATCTTCATTATTTTGTAAATTACATTTATATCAGGGGCCATATCTAAAGGTAATTTTTTGAGTACTTAGAAATTTCGTAAAAAAATATATATATTTAATATATAATATGATATTTATGCAGGTAAAAATATACCAAAATATCACAAATTCTATAGGGAATAAGAATATATACAGATAGGGCAACTTACGCTTCGGATATGTCCACAAAATGGCCGCCAACCACACTGACTCAGACTCCCTAATCTGCCACTTGAAATGTAGGAAGGGTATGTCAATTTCAAGGTGTTATTTACTAATCTAATTATTATTGGATATGCATAAAAATTGTATGGTGGGTTGCTGGATAATTGTCGATTATTTTACGACTATAAAATTAAAATTCTGACCCAAAAAAATTTTTTTGAAGGGAAATAAAATCGAAAAAAAAAAAAATTTAAAACAATATAATATTTTAGCTAAAAAAATTTGATGATATTCAATCAAAAAAAAAGTAAACAAAATTTTCCGACAAAATAAACATCTAGAGGAATCATTACTCTGTGATAGTTCCTTAGTACGTAGTAATTTTGAAAGAATTGGGAAAAAACGAAAAAATGGCAATCACCGGAAAATCGAACACATACCTATATATACGCCATATCTGGCTAAAAAAAAGATAGGCATGGGTAGCCAGATCATCTAGAAACACTTTCCAACACTATAAAAATATAAGTTTTGCGACACTACTTGCCAATTCCTTACGGTAACATGACTAAGCGAAAAAATGCAAAACAAATAAAAAGGGGCACTCGCGGAAAAATGGCAAACATTCTAATATACGGCATTTCAGAAAAAAAAAAATTAAGCCACGTGCTAGGCAAACCATCAAGGCACATTTTCCGACAAATAAACATCTAAATGAATCATTACTCTGTGATAGTTCCTTAGTACGTAGTAATTTTGAAAGAAATGGGAAAAAAACGAAAAAATGGCAATCACAGGAAAATCGAACACATACCTATATATACGCCATATCTGGCTAAAAAAAAAAAAATAGGCATGGGTAGCCAGATCATCTAGAAACACTTTCCAACACTATAAAATTATAAGTTTTGCGACACTACTTGCCAATTCCTTACGGTAACATGACTAAGCAAAAAAATGCAAAACAAATAAAAAGGGGCACTCGTGGAAAAATGGCCATTCTAATATACGGCATTTCAGAAAAAAAAAAAATTAAGCCACGTGCTAGGCAAACCATCAAGGCACATTTTCCGACAAATAAACATATAAATGAATCATTACTCTGTGATAGTTCCTTAGTACGTAGTAATTTTGAAAGAAATGGGAAAAAACGAAAAAATGGCAATCACAGGAAAATCGAACATATACTTATATATACGCTCTGGCTAAAAAAAAAAATAGGCATGGGTAGCCAGATCATCTAGAAACACTTTCCAACACTATAAAAATATAAGTTTTGCGACACTACTTGCCAATTCCTTACGGTACCATGACTAAGCAAAAAATGCAAAACAAATAAAAAGGGGCACTCGCGGAAAAATGCCCAACATTCTAATATACGGCATCTCAGATAAAAAAAAAGACATGCACGTGTTAGCCCAACCATCAAGGCACCCTTTCTAACACAAACATGAAAAAAAAATCAATAATATACGGCAATTCCTTACTACGTAGTAAATTTTTACAAATATTGAAAAAAAACACAAATTGGCAACCGCAGTTAAATACCCAATATACCAATAACTACGTCGTATCTGACAAAAACAAAGTCACGCATGGGTAGCCAGATCATCTAGACACACTTTCCAACACTAAAAAAGCAAAAGTTTTACGACACTATTTCGCAATATCTTACGGAAAAATGACTTGGCAAAAAAATGAAAAAAAAATGAAAAAGGGGTACTCGCGGTAAAATGCCCGACATTCTAATATACGGCATTTCAGATAAAAAAAAAAGACATGCACGTGTTAGCCCAACCATCAAGGCACACTTTCTAACACATAAACATGAAAAAAAAAATGAATAATATACGGCAATTCCTTACTATGTAGTAATTTTTACAAATATTGAAAAAAAACAGAAATTGGTAACCGCAGTTAAATACCCAATATACCAATAACTACGTCGTATCTGACAAAAACAAAGTCATGCATGGGTAGCCAGATCATCTAGACACACTTTCCAACACTAAACAAGCAAAAGTTTTACGACACTATTTGGCAATATCTTACGGAAAAATGACTTGGCAAAAAAATGAAAAAAAAGGAAAAAGGGGCACTCGCGGTAAAATGGTCCTCGTGGTGATGAACGACATTTTAACTAAAAAAAAAAAATCATGCACATGGTAGCCAAACAATCCACCAAGACTTTCCACAACTGATAACCTGTACAAGTTGCACCATTCTACGACAATTTCATAATACGTAATAACTTTGATAATTATGCAAACTACCTTAGAAGGGTAAACTCGGTCGCGCTCGACCCCGACGCGTCTCAGAAATCGGGGAAGGAGTACAGCTACAGCAATGCACATCTGGACACTACTAAAGCGTGTAGGGGAGACACCTCCTGCAGGTCGATCACCCACAAATTCAGTCACGGGGGTGAGTCACGTGAGAAAAACCTGTTTTTTTTTGACGCTCGGGGTCGCGAACGACCCACCGTACCTATCCAGGGTTAATTCACCCCCATGATATATTGAATTTAAAATAGTTCATGGTTAAGTTATGTATTTTCTTTTTTATCATAAGTTATTAATTTGTTATTGTTCCAACACAAAGTACTTATCTCGAACTACTTTCTTAGGAGTATCTGGGATCTCCTCCCATCCGACCAGAATTTTGTGTAGTTTACCCTATTCCCGTTCTCTATGCGGGGTAATCTCTGGCGGAGTGATACGCGCCCAGAGATGACCCAGGGTCAGAGAGCATGCTTTCTCAGGTCTCGCTCCCCAGTAAGTTTCTGGTCGCGTCGGCGTTAACACACCGACGCTCTCTCTCTAACCCAGTGCGACCCTTTGTGTCCCCAATCCCCTTTTGTTCCACGTGGTCCCTTGTGTGCTTCCCTTCCTTTCCCTCTGTGTTCCTGTGTCTCGCGTTATATTACTTGTTCGTTATGGAGCAGCCCCGTCGTTGCCCTGGGCCTATGGCCGGCAAATCGTGTGGCGCTTTTCTCTCAAAACCCACAGTTGACCCGCACTCCTTGTGTTCGTCGTGTAGGAGCAGTGTGTGTTCCCCTACAGCCACGTGTCCGGAGTGCGAGTCCTGGAATGAAGTGCAGTGGATGCGTTACGGCACGAAAAGAAGAAAGCCTCTCGACGGTCCCCGAGGAAGTCCAACGTTTCTTCGCCTCTCGCTTCGCCCGGCGTCCCGTCGGATAGAGCTTCTCTACCTTCTCCCCCTACCCAGAGTAGGGGTCGAGGTAAGTCTGTTGCGGGGAAGCGGCCGGTGGCCCTTCCCCAGGAGTCTAAATTACCAAACAGTGGTATTGTGTCTTCTGTCCAGGCAAGTGAGGGGCCTGAGGGAGGGAAGGGTGTGTTTTCGGGGGTCGGGGCCCTGGACAAGGGGGTCCCGTATCTTCGGAAGATCCTATGTGGGGAAAGACGGCAGCAGCAGCTTCTCCCGCCTCTTGGGCGGGCTTTTCAGGTGCGTCAGCAGCCGAGGGCGTCGCCGAGAAGGACGACTCGCCGCCATCAGACGCCCTTGTGTGGGCGCCTCCCAAGACGCCTTCAGATCACCCCACAGAATGGAAGAGGAGTTCGAGGCCTGGTTCCCCAACGAGGAGCTCCCCCGCTCCCCTCCAACACTGTCAGCGTCGTTCCCAGCGGTTTTTATGGAGCCTGCGTCGTCGGCCGGGCCCCATGCAGAACCGACGACGACGCGTTGACTTTCGGACCCTCCAACGAGACCCTACATATCCTCGGCTTCCTCATTTGAGGCCTACTCTTACTCGTCAAGGAGCCCCGAGAGACCATAGTAGGCGACGGGATAGGTATCGCAGGAGACGATCACGTTCACGCTTGTCTTCAAGACCCCGCCACGTGGATAGACGTTCAAGGTCCCCCAGGAGGAAGTTCAGGAGAAGTCTTTCGCTGGAGGAAGAATGGGTGCAGGTTTCCATCCCACGTAGCCAACTCCTGGGGGCAGCAGCCGTCGCGGGCACCTCGGGATGGCTCCCTAGACCCCGATCACCAGTAGGATTCATCAATGGGAGCAGATTTGACCGGCGGAGGAGCTCGCCGCATCAGATGTCGAAGGACAGGCATAGGTCCGCGAAGGTTCCGACTCCACCCGCCCAGCAGGGAGAGTCGCTCCTTCGGTCTGGCAGCCGTGCCCTCCTTCAAGATCTCCAAGGAGACGTCCAGAACGAGAGAGGTTCGTTTCCTCGACGGGCAAGCCCGTGGACCCTTGCTCCTCCAGAAGAAGGGAGAAATCAAGGACGGAGACCTCTGTCCCAGCGGCGATGCCCGTCCTACGACCTGTAGCGAGGGAATTGGACAACTCCAAGAAGATGCCACCTCCTGGTACGGCTCCCCCTGTCGGAGGTCTGCAGTCACGAGAACTAGGACCCCCCTGCGGACAAGAGAGAGGACGGGGAAGAAGGCTCTCCAGCGGAGGTTTCCGCTTACCATAGAGTCATAGGCCTCATCCGACGACGCCATAGGCTGGATGAACCGCAGCCCTCGTCTGACGAGTTCTGGTTCTCGAGCCTCAACAGGATGGTGAATGCCCCCGTTCAACAGAAGCCCTAACTAGCGGTCCCGGTGGCTAGAGACGTGAAGCTGGGGTTGGCACATGTCAGCAAGGTAGTGGCTAACCATGCGGAGGCCCCCAAGAGCCAGAGCACCTCTAGGCTTCTCCAGGGCCTAAAGACTCAGTCGCGAAATGCAAGGTAGAGCTTGGTAAAGCTCCACTTGTCGCTCCTAAAGGGTCATACAAACGACTCGTAGATCAAGACCTCCCGACATGCTCCACAACCAATCCCTGGAGGTTTGCGGAGCTAATGCCGATTTTAAACTGCAAACTCTACATCTCGGAGAAGATGGGTGCTGTTCCTTTGGACAAAATCCAGTTCTGGCCAAGCTTTGACGCTTTCCCAAACTGTTTCATTAGACTGAAGGATTAACCAACATCAGAAAAAGGAACGGAATCAAAGGAGGTTATGATTCTCGACAATGATAAAGCACAGGCTATCCTATCAAGCAGCATAGAAAAGGCGGTTTATTCGGTGTCGAAGGTATCCACACCAGGTAACAAGCACTCTTCCTTTCTTGCTCCTGTTTCAATTTCATTTCCCTTTACGGAGAAGGCTTTCAAATATGTCACTGAGGCAATGGAGACAGATAAACCGTGTCCTACACTCAAGGAGTGCGAGCCTCTGTCACTAGCATTTCCCAGACAGAAGAACTGGAAGGAGGCCCATTTCACCTTTTCAGTAGGAAGACTTGAGGCGGATGTCGCCAGTCGACAATTTAAGGAAAATCTTCCAAAATTATCTGAGTTTCTCTTACAGGATAAACAAGAAACAAAGGAGAGACTTGCAGCCTCCTTATCTCTACAGAACTACATAGAGTTCTGTTCGGCTCATCAAGATACCCCAGACATGCTCAAGGTCTTAGCCAAAATACATATGGCTACTTTGGTAAAAGATCTTTATGCCTTTATAAAGGCTAGAAGAACATGTAGGGAGTTTGTGTTAGCTAACGCAACAGCAAAACACGATACAAGAAAGCTAATATCTTCCAACATCTGGGGTAAAGACCTCTTTCCAGACGAGGTAGTCAAGAAAGTGATTAAGAACGCCTCCACTTAGAAAGTAGGACTTCTCCAAAAGTGGGGCATCCTTTCAAAAAGAGAATCTTCTAAGGTTTTGGGTCCCCAACCTAACAGGAAGATGGAGAGGTCTGGACATCCATTTTGAGGGGTTCAACAACAATCCACAGTTGTAGTGACCGAGATGTCACAGACAGATGGTCGAAAAGATATTCCTACTGATCAGTTGAAGCATAGAAATGCTTCTAGTAGGAGGGAGATTCCTTTAGGATCGCTGGACCTTCGATCCTTGGGTCCATGGCCTAATCAAGATGGGACTAAGTTGAGAGGTGGAGATATCTCTACCACCATTTCCTCTACTCCTCCGATTATCCAAAACCCTCCTGGAGGAGTTTACCTGAGAGCTCTAGAGCATACAGGTGGCAAGGAAACTTTAGTCCACTGAATTCCAGGGAAGGCCATTGTGTGTTTACGAGAAGGACTCAAGAAAATTCAGTCATTCAGGACTTATCGCCACTCAACAAGTCCAAATAAAACAACGAGTCCAGGATGTTTA
This sequence comes from Palaemon carinicauda, assembly GCF_036898095.1. Lineage (NCBI taxonomy): Eukaryota > Metazoa > Arthropoda > Malacostraca > Decapoda > Palaemonidae > Palaemon > Palaemon carinicauda. The sequence continues at coordinate 238,519 of NW_027168849.1, read as the reverse complement.
TCCTCCTGAACATAGGAAGAAAGGAGCAGTTTTAAGTGTAAGAAATTATCCCTGCTGTAGGGATTGTGAGGCAGTGAGGTTGGTTTGTGGGGAAAGGGAGGATATGACTTGAGGTTTGAAGGGGATCCGGGACATTTCGAAGGGATGAGACCCGGGTGAAAAGGTGGATGGCAACTGGGACTAGGTCTTGCAAGGGCAAGGTGTATAGCTGGTGGGTGATTGAAGGGGAGGATTGGGACAGGAAGGATTTGGATGAAGTGAGGGCACTGGAGCTCTCTGGATGACATGGTCAAGAATGGTGGTAGCCACAGTGGCCAGATCAGGAGTGGAGGTGGTTCGGATTACAGGATCTGGAGTGACGGCGGGTGGATGGCGGCGTCTCTGGGAATTCTCTGCGGTTTAGGTGTGTTGCCAGTATGAGTGCCTTGCATGGCTGCAATCCTCTTTAGGCGCTCAGAGCACCTCTTGTTCCATGCATGGTGGGAGCAAGAGCAGTTTGGACATCTCGGCTGGGTGGCTTGACCTCGCTTGTGGGCATCTAAGCATTCTTGTGAGGGTTGGCGTTGGCTGTAGACTCCGCAAATATTGGATCCTCTGCAGTCCTCGCAGTGATGGCCATACCGTTGACAATGGTAGCACCGAAGCGGCTCAGGAATGTAGTCTGTGATGGAGAAGGTGCCCCATATTCCTAATTCAAGGGTAGGGGGTTTTGGCCCATTGACTGTGGCGATTATGTTGTTGACAGGAACTTCATCTTGGTCTTTGCGATGTTGTTGAGAGAGTAGGCTAATTCTAGTGGCCTGGAGATGGGGTATCTGGAAACGACAACTTTGCCCTGCTTCTTGGCCGGATCTAGAAGCTCCAGTGAGCTTTCCTCTAGGAGGAAACTGACACTTTCCTGATTCTTGGGGATGAGAATGAGCTCCCCTTTGCAGTTTGGTTGAGTTGAGAAATTTGATTAGTAGGAGTTGGCAGAAGCGAGAGCGGGAACTGTGGCATAGGAAGGTTTTCCTTCAGTGGGCTGAACCAAAAACTTGGGCAAAGGTGCAACAACTGGCAGAGAGCTGGGGGATTGTTGCAGTGGCTTCATCCAACGGCTGGGTGAGACATACTGTGCAGTTACAGTCACGGTTGTGAATCCCATTAGAGTTGAGTGGGACACTTTCAGTGGGTTCCTCAGTTTTCCGTGGCAGAGGAAAGTGAGCTGGATGTCAGGTGGGCAGAAGCTGGGTTTGGAGTAGCTGCATTGGTTATTTATTGGTCCCAGCTGGAGGCTGTGGGTCCGATGAAGCCAGAGTTAGGCTAGAGGCAGGTGGGTCTGGAGGTGGCAGACTGTGGCTGGGAGTAGGTGAGTCTTCCAGGTAAGGCTCAGCCTGCAATGGTTTAACATTGTTGGCACTGACACAGGCTTTTGTAGACCTGGTCTTCTTCTTCTTGCTTGGAGGTGGGAGGACAGCATCTCCAAACCAGCCCCCATGCATGTGAAAACATTTATCTGGAATATCTGGATTCCTTCTTGGGAAAATTCTGCTCTTATAGAGAGGCAGTTCCCTTCTCCTACGAGTCACATTCAGGAAGAGTGCATCATAGAATAGAGTGCAGTCATCACACCGGCAATAGATCTGATGATGGCAGGCTTTGAAGTCCACCTCAATATTCAATTTGATTATAAAATGGTCCCATACATAATCTCTTAAATAAGAGTATCTGTGACATGGAATGCACTTTTCCTTGGAATCTGGTGGGCAGAAGCCCTGGCAGGGGAGGTCATTGGATTTGTAAATGTTATTGCAGATGAAAGTCGGGCTGTAAGAGCTCATGGTAGGCAAGGCAAGGGAGCCTGGTGTCCCCTGTGCCAGGTAAGCCGATTCTTGGGCAAGCTGAGACGTCCTTCCTCTTTGAGGGCTGAGCTATGACTGATTTCACTCAAGCACACAACTACAGTATATGATTATATTGAGCATATTATATGTTGTTAAGTTAATCCTTCCATACAAACAAAACAACTGTTTGGTTGTTATTGTGCCGTAACCAGAGAAAAGGATCCAATGTAGTACTGTCTGCCCAGTCAAAGGACCCAATAACTCTCTAGCGGTGGTATCTCATTGGGTGGCTGCTTCCATGGCCAATCTACTACCTATAAACACATTGAGAAATTCAAATATAGACATTTTCAGATATAAAAAAATAAGGATTAATTTAAAAGCTGTTTGAAAGAATAATGAAATTAATGATTGCATGAAGTATAGTTTCATGAGCTTTATATAATATAGAAATGTTACTTTCAGGTTCAAAATCAGCTGTTATTTGTAACAATACATAATTAAACTTTAAATATTTATGATGATATTGATTTTAAGAAACAACAGACGATTATATTTAAAAGGTAGAGTAAATGATGCTTTTCCTGATAATATTGATTACGAGAAAATTCTAGTACAGATGCCTTCATTGATACCTGTATGATACCTTAATTTCATGTCACTTGCACGAACCGTTTATATTTCCAACCAGTTATCTTGTTTATTACGCGTTCCTAACCATCACCGTTGCTGCGAACTATTCGTCTTTTGACGTTTCCCCATCCAAAAGCTCATCGCCCAATTTGTTTCGGAGCTTTTGTATATCAGCGGCCAGTTCCTTATGCGTTCATTAAAAATGGACATCAACTAACCAAACCTACAAGCCCTGTCCTTACCTACTTACCTATCTTGGGGGCTAACACCTCCCTGCGACCCCCCTTACACTGCCATATTCTAAGTTAGACATAATAATACATACAGGTGGCTACTATTATCCATACACCCCTTGGATTCTCCATAATTTTTGTAATATGTGGGGAAGTATATCAATCGCAAATCGTGTCGCACCAGTACTGGGATCCACTGGTGTTGAAGAGGTCTGGATGTGTGCAGGTGGGTCCCAGTTCACAGTCGCGAAGGATGCGTCACATCACTTGCACTGGGTAGCAGCCGTACCGGCACGCTTACTAGTGGATGCGATTCCCCTTTCGTAAGGTGCTGTTCCCAGTCTTACCCCACTACAGTTTTTGCTCTTTTGTTGTTCCACTTGGGAGTTGTTCATCTGGGCTCTGGATGGCAGCATTTGGTGGGTAGTATTCTCATTCACTCCAGTTTTCGAGACCATGTTGAGCTGACTCGCTCGAGTGCCCATGATCTGATCTAGGATTGGTCACAAAGCTCTTTCTGGACTTCAGTCTTCTTGACGAGGCCCTACGACTAAACAGGGTCATCTCGTGTCATTTTCCCGACTATCATAATTACAGCCAAGATGTACAGGTATTAATGAAAGTAACTGTACTATATCTGAAACTGTTTATATTTGAATTTCTCAATCAGTTTATAGGTAGTAGGTTGGCCACGGCACCAGCCACCCCTTGAGATACTACCGCTAGAGAGATATTGGGTCCTTTGACTTGCCAGACAGTACTACATTGGATCCTTTTCTCTGGTTACAGCTCATTCTTCCTGTGCTTACACATACTCCAAATATTCTGGCCTATTCTTTACACATTCTCCTCTGTCCTCATACACCAAACAATTCTTCTTTGCTCAAGGGGTTAAATATTGCACTGTAATTGTACAGTGGCTACTTTCCTTTTAAGGGTAAGGGTAGATGAGACTCTTTAGCTATGATAAAAGCAGCTCTTCTAAAATTACTCCCTTTTAGTTGCTCCATTATGGGAATACAGTTCAACACTCACCTGTACTTCAGTGTATTTTACTGTAATATACTACTTTCACTAAAGCTAAACTGAACTGTAAGTGTTCCCTGTTTTTGTCTGGACGACTTGACTCACAGCACACATAGCCTATATTTCTGTAATTCTGTACTTTACAATATTTATACAGTACAATTTAACATTAACTAAGCAGTATGTGGAGGACAGAAACTGAAACTACAGTTAACTGGATTTTTTAAAGTGACTAGACTGTACAGTCTTAAACTGTGCCACCTTATATTACCCCTTGCCCAAGAGCAACAACGGATGCCTTCTCGTGTCGTCCAGGAATCAGCTATCATTCATCTCCCAGTCATCTTTGACCCTATGACTCGCCCTTCCCCAATCCTACGAGGGCACACCGCAGATGCCTCTTACGCCTTGGTGAAAGTTGATGGAGAAGGAAGTGGTGGAATGTCAGGACTCCCCCCAAGGTGAAGAAAGACAGATGAATGATCTCTGGAGACGTGTCCCGAGGGTCATTACCACAGAAGCTATATTTGTTGGGAATAAAGTTCTCTTTGAACCTTTTTGAGTCCTGCTTATGAATCTCGGGTTTGTTTTACAGACTAACTAAATAAACAATTAAACACAAAGTGACTTAACATGAAATATAACTTACCAAATCATCTGTCCACTTGGGAATACCTCCACTCTGCCATCAAAGGAATTGCTCACCAGCTCCACTGGTGTTTACTCCCTTGTTCACTCTAGGAATCTTAGTAGTTGACTAACCATGACATCTAGGGGCCCAGGTACAGTAGCTCTTACAATGAGAAGTAGGATCTTTCCCCAAAATAGAACACAGAGTCATTACTTCAGATTCTTGTCTCGGCGAATTCCGTGAGGCGACAGCGCGATTCATATCTCAGCAGGAATGACCAGCTCATCATCGGTCATCCAATGGGCACAAACACCAATGTTCTCTTCGTTGGTCAGCCTCAAAAGATTGACTGATACCTCATCCAGTTCTGTTGATGAGGAAAACACTTTGCACCAACTCTCCATCTACACCTTTCTTCTTTTCAAACTAATGCGTCATTTGCTCAACCGAGATTTGGTCACTTAGAGTCTTAGGAGACCTTATTATCTTTGTACTTTGCAAATTAGATTTCATATTGGCCCACATTCTTTTGTCTGTACCATGGCCTTCCACTGTCCTGGATTAGAGTTCTCTTACTTGGGACACGCTGTTCTGTGTTGTTGCCCTTCCTCCTGTATTTGAAGTTTTTTATAGTTTATATGAGAAGGATCTAATTTCATGTTACTGTTCTTGAAATATTTTATTTTCATTGTTTATTCTTCTCTTGTAGTTTATTTCTTTGTTTCCTTTCCTCACTGGCCTATTTTTCCCTATTGGGCTTACAGCATCTAACTTTTCCAACTACGGTTGTAGCCTAGCTTGTAATAATAATAATAATAATAATAATAATAATATATTTGATACTCTGTCTTATCTCTCTTCTAATAACTTGGTATTAACTAGAATCGAACACAGCCCCATGGCATCGCATCGCGAGCAGAGTTGGTTTTGAGAGCGATAGAGCTCGGGAGATACTAATTGTAATGGAACGTGTTGAATGGCCAGACACTAGCCTGAAAATGACTGCTTATTTAACTGATTCGTGTTTGCTGCTTGCACCAGAATCCTAAGGTTAGTTGGAAGGAGGTTGTTTGTTTGTGTTTGTTTGTTGAACAGTTTCCTGGCCACAATTTTAATCGCAGAGTAATGAAATTTGCAGGGATTAACTGTTATGTAAAAAGCTGGATAAGATTAAATTTTGGAAGGTTAGGGTCAAAGGTCAAGGTCACGGTCAAGCAAAATGTCCAATTCAAGTAATCTTCCATAAGTTTGGACATCGCTATCATAGACACTTCAAACTTGGTTCATATATAAGTGTATGAAAATCCACGCTAATTAATACATGTTATGGTCAAAGGTCAAGATCAAGGTCGAGCAAAATGTCAAGAAATAAGCTCCCGAGGATATATATATATATATATATATATATATATATATGTATGTATGTATGTGTATATATGTATATATATATAATATATATGTATATATATAATATATATATATATATATATATATATATATATATATATATATGTGTGTATATATGTATATATATAATATATATGTATATATATATATATATATATATATATATATATTATATATATACATATATATATTATATATATATACATATATACATATATATATATATATATATATATATATATATATATATATATATATATATATATACAGTATATGAAACTCCTATCTTAATTTTTTTCAAGTCCCAATCTGTGCATTACCTTGTCTCTCTTCAAAGTCTTCTCCTTGGGAATATTTTCTCTTTCTCTCCCACACTTTGTCTAAGAACTGTCTATGCAACGTGTCCCTGATATGAGAGAGAGAGAGAGAGAGAGAGAGAGAGAGAGAGAGAGAGAGAGAGAGAGAGAGAGAGGGTTTGATACTGAACAATAGGCCTACTAGGTTGGTTTGCTTTGAGGGATCAGACAAAAATCTCCCACCATCACCAATCTGCATCGTGGTGATGAAAACTGGCCAAACCCCAGACATGGATAAGGACATGTTTGAGACTTTTGTCCTGTAGTTGTTGTTGTTGTTGTTGTTATATATATATATATATATATATATATATATATATATATATATATATATATATATATATATATATATATGTTTTCCTATCTCATGCTTATTTCCTTATTCCCTTTCCTCACAGGGCAATTTTTCCCATAAGCCCTTGGGCTTATAGCATCCTGCTTTTCCAACCAGGGTTGTAGCTCAGCTAATAATAATAATAGTAATAATAATAATAATAATAATAATAATAATAATAATAATAATAATAATAATAATAATAATAATAATATTCAAAGTATTTTTGTTGTTGAAATATATTAATGAAAGTATTTTCTTCAAATTTTTTGGCTCAAAATTGCTCAAGTTATTACAGAAATTGTCTTTGGAAGAACTAACCACCTTCTTAGCTTGTTTGTCAAGGTCTTTGAGTTCTTTAATTTTGTTATTGTGAATCTAAATTTTAGTTTTATTCAATTTCCAATTTAGCATATGATTTTAGATAAATTTAGTATCAATTTATGTGAAATATATTACTGAATAAGTCACTGACCATGATTTTCCTTTGAAAATACTCTGAATCAAAATTGACTGGAAGCCTCCAGCCAATAGGAGGACAGCTTCTAACTATCTTAGACAAAGAATGAATGTTTAAGCCAGTGAGAGACTAGCTTACAAAGGGGTTCTGTTGAAGCCCTGTGATTGGCTTAGGGAATATACAATGGTTTTCAGAGCATTTCCCTACGAGCCCTGAAGGAGTGAAGATCAAAGGTCAGTGAAGTGGTAGATTTAGAAATAAATTTTGGATATATATATATATATATATATATATATATATATATATATATATATATATATATATATATATATATTAATTGGTAGAGTTATACAGTTATGAAATCTATAGAATAGACATTTCATTTATTAATATAAGACGTTGGTTTGATTAAAATGTAAAAGATTTGATGAAAATTGGCCAGACACCAGACATAATTAAAGACATGTCTGAAGCCTTTGTCCGGTTGTGGACTAGAAATGGCTGTATATATATATATATATATATATATATATATATATATATATATATATATATATATATTACTGGAAATATAATAGTCACAGCTTAGTGGGGGGGGGGGGGTGACCGTAGAGTATCTACCTGTCATGGTGTGACTGACAGGTGAGAATTGGTTTTGGCAAGTGGGCCACGAAATTTGACTTAATTTTTCCACGAATGATATTGGTCAGAGTTGAAGTCTTTTATCTATTTTGTTTTGCCTTTTTAAATCGAAAAAACTCATAGATGAGCCGAATATGCAAATTTTTATATATTTTTTTTTCTTTTGAATTCAACACTTCCTGATTAACGAGTAGTTTGTTCTTCTTATTTGAGGATATAACTTTAGCTGTTCCGATGGGTTCCTTCCTCTCAGGATGTAACATTTTACTTTTTAGTAGGATATACCTCAGAAAATCTTAAGGAACCCACTCCTAACATGGGCCGTTCTTTGTATGAACAAATTAAGCCACTGTTGGTTCAGGACAACTTTCATAGGTTTTGTATCTATTGGAAGACAAATTGTTCTATTTTTTGTGTTTATGATTTCGGGATTCATGAAATTTCAGTGGTTTTCTTTTTTTTCATTTTATAATTTAGGAAGATTAATATCAGGTTTCTCTTCGCCAATAAAACGTCAAAATGTGGGTTTTAAAGTTCAGACCATCATAATATGGCTGCTCGTTCCTAGCTGAAGTGCTCATCTTCAATTGCTCAAATTCGGGAGTGCTTTACTTGGTCCGGTGTTATTAATTACATGTTATTATCAGCTGTAATTGTTATTAGTATCATTCATAGGAAGTTATGAACATTTTAGGCTTCTATAAAATATATGGAAATGTCGAAATCTCTGTAGTACCATTTCATAATTTTACATCGTTTGTAAAAAAAAACATTAATTTCCTTTTTAGTTGTTTTAACAACAATCTTGGGTTGTTTTCCTAAAACGTCTTGTCTTCATTCGAAAAAAGCATTGTTAACCTGTTAAATTTCGTGGTGTTAAAGAACGGTTTTTGAAATATTCGTTTTAAATAGTTTTACCCAAGGAGTCTGGGTTAAATTTCCCCCAGAAATTGTGGTTAAATGTCCCGAAGAATTTGTGGTTAAATATATATATATATATATATATATATATATATATATATATATATATATATATATATATATATATATATATATATATATAATTTAGCCTTTTCTAGTCCAGTGCAGGACAAAGTCCTCAGACATGTCTTCATTCATGTCTGGAGTTTGGCCAGTTTTCATCATCATGCTGGTCAGTGCTCATTAATGGTGGGAGATTTTTGTCTTCTCTCAGAGCAAGCGAACCTAGTATAGGTGCCCCTGACTAGTACAGCTTTGCTGCTCATGGCGATACGCAAACCCTTTCACCCCATTAAGGTTTCTCAGAAAGGATTGCTTCGATTATATGTCATTGTGAGGTCATTTAAACATCGTAACCTATTTTATGAGGTCATTGACACATGAATTACGTATATTTAATTAATGTTTTATATATATATATTACTGGAAAAAATAGTTACAGCTTGTGGGGGGGGGGGGGAGGGCGAGCGTAGAGTAACTACTTATTAAGGTGTGACTGACAGGCGAGAGTTGATGGTTGGACCAAGTGGGCCAACGAAATTTAGACTTTTTCATCCACGAATAATGTTGGTTAGAGTTGAAGTTATTCATTTTGTTTTGCCCTTTTCAATTGTAAAATCTTTTTATGCTCTTTGCTTATGCTAATTATAATAATTAATCGGACTTAGTTAATTTATAAATACAGCGAACACATGTCCATTTCTTGTGTATTTAATTTATTACTTATTTATTTTTTGATTTATATAATCAAGTTACTTATTAACGTAATAAAAATAATAATTCCTGATGTAATCAAGTTATATTAATGTAATTGTAATACGGATGGCATTCCTTTTTACGGGCTCAATCTAGTTATATAATTAAGTCATTATTAAAGTGTCTTATATTATTGTCATTAATCAATTAGTTAAGTTTTAATATATTGATTAAATATTAAATGTAGTTAATTACTTGTTATTAATTATAGGTGTAATAGTTATTCGATATTAATTTAGAAGTAGTTTTGAACATTTAAGACTATTTGTGGCTTTGATACCAATTACTGGAAAATCTCGAAATCGCTGTTTTACCAATTCATAGTCTTTTTTTTTATATCGTTCGTAAAAACATTAAATTCCATTTTGAGAAATAACTTTAAAAATGTTTTTAGATGCATTTTTGTTTTTTACAATCTCGATTTGTTCTCCCAAAATGTCTTGTCTTCATTCGGAAAAATTATTTTTATTATTTGTTTACAAAACATTATTTTAAGTTGTTTTCCTCTTTTAGTGAATGACTCAAAAGTGTTATTTGTGATGTGTATATTTTATGGACACTGTCATTACTTTTTCTAATTTAGTATATTTTTTTTAATATAAATCAAATATAGGCTGGCATCACGAACTTCCGTTTGCTTGACTATGTTAACGATGTCAGTTTTAGGTCGTTTAGTGAGGAAAAAAGGCTAGTTATTTTTTCATAATTCTGTAGTTTTTTAATAATTTTAACCTGTTTCCTGTGTGACGAATTGTTTTAAATTATGGAAAAATAACAGAGGAAAACAATAGCTTTGCATAATTTGGCATTATTTGAAAATCTCGAAATCTATGACCACTTCAAGATAATCTTATATCGTTCATAAAAACATTAATTTTCTTTGGAGAAACAACTGTTCGTTTGAAAAGGTTTTCAGAGGCATTTTTTTTTTTTTTTTTTTAACTATTTCGATTTGTTCTCCTAAATCGTCTTGTCTTCATTCGGAAAGAAAAAATTGTTAACCTGTTAGATTTCTTGATGCTAAAGAAGGGTTTTGGCAATATTATTTTTTAGCGTGATTTGTGGTTAAATCCCCGCAGGATTCTGAGTTAAACTCACCCCCTAGTATCCATGGTTGTCCACATAGGATTCGTGATTAAATCTCCGATTAATTTGTGATTATATCCCCCCGAATTCATGGTTAAATGGCCCCAGAATTCGTGGTTAAATCCTCCCAGAATTCGTGGTTAAATCCTCACAGAATTCGTGATTAAATCTCTCCAGAATTCTTGGTTAAATCCTCCCAGAATTCGTGGTTAAATCCTCCCAGAATTCGTGGTTAAATCCTCCCAGAATTCGTGGTTAAATCCTCCCAGAATTCGTGGTTAAATCCTCCCAGAATTCATGGTTAAATCCTCCCAGTATTCTTGGTTAAATCCTCCCAGAATTCTTGGTTAAATCCTCCCAGAATTCATGGTTAAATCCTCCCAGAATTCGTGGTTAAATCCTCCCAGAATTCGTGGTTAAATCCTCCCAGAATTCGTGGTTAAATCCTCCCAGAATTCATGGTTAAATCCTCCCAGAATTCGTGGTTAAATCCTCCCAGAATTCATGGTTAAATCCTCCCAGAATTCGTGGTTAAATCTCTCCAGAATTCGTGGTTAATTCCTCCCAGAATTCATGGTTAAATCCTCCCAGAATTCGTGGTTAAATCTCTCCAGAATTCGTGGTTAAATCCTCCCAGAATTCGTGGTTAAATCTCTCCAGAATTCGTGGTTAAATCCTCCCAGAATTCATGGTTAAATCCTCCCAGAATTCGTGGTTAAATCCTCCCAGAATTCGTGGTTAAATCCTCCCAGAATTCGTGGTTAAATCCTCCCAGAATTTGTGGTTAAATCCTCCCAGAATTCGTGGTTAAATCCTCCCAGAATTCATGGTTAAATCCTCCCAGAATTCGTGGTTAAATCCTCCCAGAATTCATGGTTAAATCCTCCCAGAATTCATGGTTAAATCCTCCCAGAATTCGTGGTTAAATCTCTCCAGAATTCGTGGTTAATTCCTCCCAGAATTCATGGTTAAATCCTCCCAGAATTCGTGGTTAAATCTCTCCAGAATTCGTGGTTAAATCCTCTCAGAATTCGTGGTTAAATCCTCCCAGAATTCGTGGTTAAATCCTCCCAGAATTCGTGGTTAAATCCTCCCAGAATTCGTGGTTAAATCCTCCCAGAATTCGTGGTTAAATCCTCCCAGAATTCATGGTTAAATCCTCCCAGAATTCGTGGTTAAATCCTCCCAGAATTCGTGGTTAAATCCTCCCAGAATTCGTGGTTAAATCCTCCCAGAATTCATGGTTAAATCCTCCCAGAATTCGTGGTTAAATCCTCCCAGAATTCATGGTTAAATCCTCCCAGAATTCGTGGTTAAATCTCTCCAGAATTCGTGGTTAATTCCTCCCAGAATTCATGGTTAAATCCTCCCAGAATTCGTGGTTAAATCCTCCCAGAATTCATGGTTAAATCCTCCCAGAATTCGTGGTTAAATCCTCCCAGAATTCGTGGTTAAATCCTCCCAGAATTCGTGGTTAAATCCTCCCAGAATTCATGGTTAAATCCTCCCAGAATTCGTGGTTAAATCCTCCCAGAATTCGTGGTTAAATCCTCCCAGAATTCGTGGTTAAATCCTCCCAGAATTTGTGGTTAAATCCTCCCAGAATTCATGGTTAAATCCTCCCAGAATTTGTGGTTAAATCCTCCCAGAATTCATGGTTAAATCCTCCCAGAATTCGTGGTTAAATCTCTCCAGAATTCGTGGTTAATTCCTCCCAGAATTCATGGTTAAATCCTCCCAGAATTCGTGGTTAAATCTCTCCAGAATTCGTGGTTAAATCTCTCCAGAATTCGTGGTTAAATCTCTCCAGAATTCGTGGTTAAATCTCTCCAGAATTCGTGGTTAAATCCTCCCAGAACTCGTGGTTAAATCCTCCCAGAATTCGTGGTTAAATCCTCCCAGAATTCATGGTTAAATCTCTCCAGAATTCGTGGTTAATTCCTCCCAGAATTCGTGGTTAATTCCTCCCACAATTCGTGATTAAATCCCCCAGAATTCATGGTTAAATCCTCCCAGAATTCGTGGTTAAATCCTCCCAGAATTCGTGGTTAAATCCTCCCAGAATTCGTGGTTAAATCCTCCCAGAATTCATGGTTAAATCCTCCCAGAATTCGTGGTTAAATCTCTCCAGAATTCGTGGTTAATTCCTCCCAGAATTCGTGGTTAATTCCTCCCAGAATTCGTGATTAAATCCCCCAGAATTCATGGTTAAATCCTCCCAGAATTCGTGGTTAAATCCTCCCAGAATTCGTGGTTAAATCCTCCCAGAATTCGTGGTTAAATCCTAGAATTCATGGTTAAATCCTCCCAGAATTCGTGGTTAAATCTCTCCAGAATTCGTGGTTAATTCCTCCCAGAATTCGTGGTTAATTCCTCCCAGAATTCGTGATTCAATCCCCCAGAATTCATGGTTAAATCCTCCCAGAATTCGTGGTTAAATCCTCCCAGAATTCGTGGTTAAATCCTCCCAGAATTCGTGGTTAAATCCTAGAATTCATGGTTAAATCCTCCCAGAATTCGTGGTTAAATCTCTCCAGAATTCGTGGTTAATTCCTCCCAGAATTTGTGGTTAAATCCTCCCAGAATTCGTGATTAAATCCCCCAGAATTCATGGTTAAATCCTCCCAGAATTCGTGGTTAAATCTCTCCAGAATTCTTGGTTAAATATCTCTATAATTCATGCTTAAATTCCCCCAGTATTCATGGTTAAAGCCTCCCAGAATTCGTGGTTAAATCCTAGAATTCATGGTTAAATCCTCCCAGAATTCGTGGTTAAATCTCTCCAGAATTAGTGGTTAATTCCTCCCAGAATTTGTGATTAAATCCCCCCGAATTCATGGTTAAATCCTCCCAGAATTCGTGGTTAAATCTCTCCAGAATTCTTGGTTAAATATCTCTATAATTCATGCTTAAATTCCCCCAGTATTCATGGTTAAAGCCTCCCAGAATTCGTGGTTAAATCCTCCCAGAATTCGTGGTTAAATCCCCTACAATTTTTGGTTACATTCTCCATGATTTGCGGTTAAATTAAAAGTTAATAAAACTTCATATTTACGTCCATTTAAATTGTCTTGATTTTGAAATTCACTAAATTGAAATGTTCTGAAGAATGACCTTATTTTTTTCTATTTAATTTATTACCACCTCCATC